>NC_068363.1:43721752-43829252 GCF_020536995.1 Dreissena polymorpha
TGATGATGATTGATGATGATGATGATGATGATGATGATGATGATGATGATGATGATGATGATGATGATGATCATGACGATCATGAAGATCATGATGATGATCATGATGATGATAATGATGATGATGATGATGATGATGATGATGATGATGATGATCATCATCATCATCATCATCATCATCATTATCATCATCATCATCATGATCATGATATTTGTATAACCTTAAAACATATACATTTTAGCATATAAAGAGCAAAGTGATCAGTCAACAAATTGTACCTGAATTGCGTCCGTACATATCCGCGATTTCATCAAGAATGCCATCTATTGATATGAAATGCTTTCACATATTCTCGATCTTTTTACAACAACAGACAACATATCGCACTGAGAACGCGCGCGAGCAATGCAAACTTGCCACGCCCGGTTTGATGACAGAAATAATCGTCTGCAGCTAGCTGTATACTATCATCACGGACTTAGGCCAGGTTAAATATGATATAATGTGTTTTATGGTCATTTATGATATTACAAAGCAGCCCATTATTCTTCTGAAAGAGTGGCGCACTTGAGTTCTTGTGAACAACATTATAACAATTCGAGCATAATTATATTTCCTTTTTTGATCTTGCATCTTATTATAGACGTTCTGAGAAGCTAAAATTAGATATAAAAGTTTTTTTACACAGATGTTTTACAGGAAGGCAAACATAATTAATTAATATTTTTTTTACATAAATAAGCGTTTATAGATACGTGCATATTTAATTGTGGTATAAAGTTTTCGTGAATTTGGATGGATGGATGGATGGATGGATGGATGGATGGCTGGATGTGTGGATGTGTGGATGGATGTGTGGCTGGATGTGTGGATGAACGGACAAACCTTCGGACAGACGCATGGGCCGGCGAATGGGTGAACGGTTGTTTGTGAAAACAGAACATTGTTTAATGTTTATTTAACATATGTTCCAACAAGAAGCGTAAACTTCGATAACATTGGCCTTTAAAACATTCATACTTTACTTTCTCCCTATCGACACAAGCAAAGCACATTGCCATGGCAATGATCGCAGCTGGCATGGAACAGCAGAGGTTACTTGATATCAACACTACTATATTCATGTAACAACACTACTATCTTCATGTATCAACACTACTATATCTTCATGTATCGCGGTGGATGTTATAATGATATTTAAATTATTGTATGCTTATATCACGTCCAAACCATACGCGACTAATAATCGATTCGAAAACGGTCATGCCGGTAGGGGTCAATTAAAATTTTAATAATAATAAATAATCATTTAATAATAACATTAAATGAAGCAGTATTTCAAATTTCACAAATTGGTGCATATCTTATCCACGATGATATGTTGTGATTTCCGATATCGTACTTAGCACATCTCTCATTTATTTTACAATCTAAGCGACATTTCTGTCACAAAAAAACGATTTTTTTGCATTATTATCTCAATGCGTTAATTTATCTTCCATGATTATAGGCCTAAAATAATGCGTTTTTCACTAAACGTAATTGTGCATTTTTAACTCACATAAATAATAAACGTATAGTTGTCCTAAACGAACTGAGAACCTGAAACATCGATGAAACACAGAAACGAATAACATGTTAAATATACAAATAAATATAATACTTCTATCGCTTGTTCACCACACTCCCTATTGGTCGTATAATGTCTTTCTTATTCCCTCTACTGCCACCCATAAATGACAATAACACGTTCGTAACTTAGACATACAGTTCGGTTCTGAACTGTTCCTTTTTTGAATACGAACAACCCCTTATTCCCCTCTCTCCCACACAATTGCCCCCTTCTCAACTCCCCTATTTTCCACGGTTCCTCCCCAAAGTAACTTTACCACTCTCACCTCATTGCGAATTTGTCGTTTCGTCGTGCGGTTTTTAGGATAAGGTTAGTTTGGGAGCGAATCGGTGGTTATTGTTTCGGTTGTATAATAATCTATTTTGTTATAGTAATCTTCCTATCTCAGTTAATTAACTTGTGGTAAAACATGCAACATGTGTGTTAAGTTCAGTCAATAAAATAGTTATACATTGTTTAACTTGTTTTGCTATTTATAATGAAACTGTTAACTGTGTACAAATGCAATTTTTCGGATCTTTGTAGTTATCAAGTATGATTTTCAATATACAGAAGGGTACCAGAGGGAAGGGGGGCCCCGTAACATGTGCAGCCTTGGGCCCCAAAACAGCTTAAGCCGGCCCTGGATACACCGAACGCAACACATATCTATTTATGACGCTTCATAGTAAATTACTTACACTCTGTACGGGCTCTGTACCCACTATATAATAGTTATTTTCCAAATAAATCGCTTTGAATATCAAAATACTGTAATTTGTTCTATTTTTTTGCTAATGAATAACAGCGGAAAAGTAATTTCTGTATTGCACCCAATTAGTTATATATAATATAAAGAAAGTTTTAAGCAATACGCTGTGAAGTATGTACAATACCTTCCAAGAGCAATTAATTTAAAACTTCATTTGATATTTATTATTGTATATAATTATTTGCGATTGTATCACATTTTAAGCAAGATGTCAGTCCCCATAGTCTTCCTATGTACGGGTATATAAGGGTGTGCCGAAAATATGGCGTGTGTTTTTCGACTAAAATTATAGATATGGGTATTGTTTTGAGCATCTAAGTATAGATATGGGTATTGAAATCAGAAATTTGCTTGTATATAGTCTAAATGCATATAGATTTGAAAGTATCAAAATGGGTATGATAAATTTCATTCTTGTATATAAATTTACAAATAAAACATATAATAGTAAATTCAATAAGTATACTGTATTGATATGATAGAGATTAAAATTATAGTATAAAATATGTCCACTTTATCAAATTCTAGTATCGAAATGGGTCCGGGTGTCAGTCATTGCAAAATGTATGAACATTTCTTTTTTGTGTTTATGTAAACTTGTTAAGCTGAATCGACGAATACAATTGGGATATGAAGAAGAATATGTTTTGTAATAATATAACCGGAACTCGCTTGACATTAAATTATATTGGAGAAATTACAATTCGCTTAAACCCAATTTCGATATAATGTCGTGACATAATTCCAATATGACGTCATATAAACTGGTTTGTGACGTAGCAAAGATGTCTCTCACAAGGAAGGTGTTCATACATTAACTGAATTTGGATAAAATGGCAAGAAAACAGAGTAAAATTAAAGGTATATTTTTGAACGAATTATTGTTTTAATAAGATGTTTCGGTAAATTGTTCGGTATATGTTTTAGAGAGTTTTAAGCCGATGTAAGTCCATTTTTAGCCGGTTTATGTGCAAAACATATTTAACGAACTTTCAACATGTTCAAATTATTGTTTAATTTTGGGTCAGTTTTTAAAGTGAATAATCCTAACTTCCAAGAGTTTCAAACAATCCTATCAATTCTACCTCCTCCGTGCGGGGTTATCACTGATCTTGTAATATGTGCGAGTTTTGTTTGTTCCTTTACATTTGATTTTGTTAAATGTTGTTCAATTCGTGTCCTATTTTCATGGTTTCAAGGGGCCTTTTCAAAGATTTTGGCATTACATGCTTACATTGATACATTTAAACATTGGATCTAAAAAGTTCCAGTAAAAAAAGCAAGAATATATTTTTTTTAAAGAAGTAACCCTTAACTGCACGGCCGTAAATCACGCGCGCCACCTCTTTTTTTAGATGCATTGTTAAATGAGCCAATTCAACTTCCGAGGTGGCGCTCAGGCCCGTATATTTTGAAATTTCATGGATAATTGTACAGGATGATTAGTTTGTTTACGTTTATTTCAAAATATTTTGCATTATGTTTAAAATTTAGAAGTCATCAACATGAATAAAACATGGTTCGATATATACCACAAATTTGTAATACAAAATAAAACCATTTACTAAATGTACAACATTATCAAAATAATTCATCGACAGCAATATTTGTATATTGTATGATTATTCGCAAAATAAAAATAAGATACTTAATACTTCTTCTTGAAACGATGATTTTTGTCCTTAATCCAAATGCTTAACTTACTAAAAGGAAAAGGTCAACGAATCTTAATTGGGCTCATATATGTTGTTTTCCCACTATCAACTCCAATAATGAAGATAGCTCGGTCTTATACCGTTAACTTTTTTGTATAATACATGTTAAATGTTCTGATCCTACTAAGACGATCGTTTAAATCCATCAAGACATTATTAGAAAACTACTGTTTCTAATTAAAAACTCAAGCGACTCAAATGTGCTGGAGTAGTCAACTTACAGAAAATAATATTTAAGTCCTGTACACATAATAGAAACCATTTCATTAAATATTTCACTTTAAAATAGCTATAAATGTGCATTGGCGCCACCTCTTAATATGAGCGCCACCTCCTTGGCATTTGCTCTATCTCTTTTTGAAAAAAAATGCAAATTTATCGATTTGATCGGCTAGAAGCTGATGTTTTTGTGCATGCATTAACTTGTACAGGTTCAAAGCAATCGTTTTATGTAATGAGCGATTTAATTAGCTGGGAATTTCTCGTCACACAGGCAAAAGACATCGATTTTCTTTTACGAATTCTACCATGCCACAACTTATAAAGGTCCTCATGTCTCCCAATGGGTTGTGATTGTATGTTTATGTACATATTTGGATGAATTTATAGTCACTGAATCGCACTACATTGCTCGATTTTTTTTAATAATACGAAATATGTTGTAAAAAATATACACCTAATCAATTGTAAACTTATCCGATAAATTTCAAAACATCCGGGCCTGAGCGCCACCGCGGATGTAGAATTGGCTCATTTATTAATGCATCTCAAAAAAGAGGTGGCGCGCGTGATTAACAGCATTGAACTGGGCTCGAACCACTGACCCCTGGAGTAAGTCTATCGCTTAGACCACTCGGCCATCCGTGCTCTCACAATGAGTGATGTATTGTATACTTGATATAAGCAATCCTCGTAGTATCACAAAAAATAACGACAACAGCAGAACTCTCCAAATTATTCAATCGTTTTGCGTTACAGCGCTTTTTAATTTTCAGGTTTTCAGATCGTAAAAAGATGCATATGATGGATATTTTAGAGCATGGTAAATGTTCAGTATTACTGTGTCCTCACAAATATCATAAGTACAACGAAAATTTGCGAATCTGACACTTTTTTTTTAAATTTTGTCAATTTACCAAAACTTAAAAGGCCCCATCAACAAATTGAATGAATTAATAAAATACTAGCGACTGAGGAAGGAAATTAAATTACCATGAGTCCACAACCCACTTTCTCGTTGAATTTGTGCTGTATCTATCGAACTCCTTTTAATTTTCGTATAAGGTTACCTCCCGGCAGGTATCCACTACAATCACAAGCAAAATCCATCCAGACTCGGACGGAGGTTTTCTTATACTTTAAAACAAATTCCTTTTATTGCTAACGTTACTGAGCTTTGAATGTATAGTTTACATAGCATAAAAAATGTTATCATGTAAAAAATTGTAACTGACCATCATCAGCAATTATGCTCGAGTGTCTAGTTAGCAGTATGTTGACGTTTAGTTGCTCATTATACGAATTAAAGTATTTCATATTTTTAACTCATTACAAATTTACACATTTACTTAATGCATGGAACATTAAGTATTATTATTGAACATACTGTTAAATTTGTATCACTTTTAAAGCAACCTGGATCTGAAATTAATTAAATCAATTGATGTCTTTAATTGTAATAATGTCAACCATTAACACGTTTTCAACAAGTTGTAAAGATAAATAATTTTGTATCAACATGTATTTTACTCCTCACCAACACAGTGAGCGCACATAAACACATCACCCTTCCTCACAACTCTCACTTGGGTACAATATAAATAAGATGTAAATAAGATGTACCCAGTTTCCACACCGAGAATATTGCACCCACTTCACAAACGCCTGTCAAGTACTCAGATTAACAGCATTGGGTGTGAATTGGTTGCACACACAGAAACCGTATGGCTAGTATCAAAGACCTATACTCGAAATTAGTAATACCTCTTATGCGGAGGTTTGACGCATAGATGTTTAGAGAAATCATATGTGTCCTCATTTCATGACTTATTAAAAACAAATGCGGCAAATGTTAAATAAATGTGTAAGCATTGATCTTGGGTTGCAGACGTTAAGCACCCAACACTCGGTGACACGAAGACGCCTAACACACCATCGCTCAGTGAAATATCAAAGCGAGCCACACACAGCAGGGCTAGGGGAAGAAATAAGGAGCACGACGCTCGTTCGACGCCCCGGAAATTGTCAGAGGCTACGGGCGGATCCGTCAAGCCTGAAAAGTCTACCAAAGACAGCCAAACCAACATAGAAACGGTCGAGTCATTCAAAACTTTACGACGCGATGCTGATAGCGAACCTGGCGCGAAACTTAAGACGTCGAGCCGGTCTGTTAGAAACGGTGTTCCTCGGACACCAAGCAAGGTTTTGGCCGACACTCCCAAGGATACCACGGTGAGTTTAAGCCGCACTAACAATGGCCCCTATGCGAGTTCCGGTGGCACTCCCCAGGATCACGGGGTTAGTTTGAACAACATTCCCAAACCGTGGGCGAGTTCGGACGGCACTCCCAATAAACCCGTTGTGAGTTCGAATAACACTCCACAGACTCCTGGGACGCTCTCTGACCACTACCAACGAGAGCTCAAAAAGCTGTCCGATTACTGGAGCCGACAGAGCCCACTAGCGGAGAGTTCGCCGCGACTGCGAAGCAACCGGAAGGCACTATTTGACATCAAAGGTACTCACTATGAAAGTTGTTGTTATTATGTATAGTATCACTATGCCGCGTATGTGAATATATGTTCTTATGCTCGTTTTTGGTGTGTACATAATCCTTCCTCGTGTTGACCCTTATTTAAAATCACACATGTCGTTGTCTTTAACTAGGCTACTATTAATGAGCTATGTTAATTTAAACTTGATTTTACCGTTTTGTCCCTAACGAACAGAGCTGGACCTTCACATGCATAATCACACAGGTTTTTACCAATCCAATCAATTCATATCATCATAATGCAACCTTTGGTTGACTTTGACTGAATTTGGACGAGTAATTCAAAGTGTCTGCGTTTTACAGGTTAGAACAAGCGTCATTAGCTACAACATATTGGTACTTGCACATTTGTTGCTTGTGACAAATACTCTTCCACTACTTCAACAAAACATCGCATTGACATTAGCATTCTTCTAAAGTGGACTCGTAATAAGATTTAATTGTTTCTTTTAGCAACTACACATCTTCGTATAACTTGGGCGTTTACACCTTCGTTACATATAACTATCCACTATCCACCTGTGCCACCAAACCTATGCAGCCTTCACATTAATACGTCGAAATCGCCAACCGGGTGCATATGTTGCACATCCTCTTTTGTGTGTTGTTGTTTCTTGTTTTGACATCCCTGGTACACCGTCTCTGTTTGTGACGTCGTCAACGTCCGCAGATGCGTGCAAGTTCCAACGCGGTCTTCTGTTCGAGCTCATGTCGTAACATGCCCTTACGTTTCAAAATACCCGTTGCCAATATACAAACATTTTTAACATTCACTTTGATAGTGATACATAAAGAATGTGTCAATACGCTTGTTCATAGAAAATAATGAACATATTTTTTATCAACACTGTTCAGTAATCTAATACAATATGACGATTTGAAAATTATAAAAATGCTATCTTCTTGAAAACAACGTTTACACTTTAAAGACCTTTCAATATCTGTATATTATAACATATACACAGCATTTAATGGGTACAGACTATAACTTATGTATTTAACTAAAAGCAATCAGAATTCCATTTAAAACTGACATGTCATAAAGAAAGTGATTTAATACAAAATAATCCAATTCATAATTTCAAAAGATATATTAATTCTAAGACAGTCTCTCTCAATATAGTTTAAGTCTATTTTAATATGATACAAACTAAAAAGTGATAAACATTCAAGAGAATGGCTATTTACATTCGAACATAAACATAGGATCTGACACGAGTTGTCATTTCATACTACATTTTATTATGGCTAACTGAAACATTTAAACAAAATATGTTATGAAAAGACAACTTCCTTTTTAATAGAAATAAAATAAATATTTTGTTAACTGTTTCCGGCGTTTGCAGTTTGGATTGTTCGATGTAGTGTATTGATGTTGCTTTTTCAAAATCATTTAAAATTCGTTCAGTTTATCTGCTTTCCTAATACCCCTCCATATGCCTGTAGGTATGCGATACCAAATGTACTATCTCTGTATCTTGGAAAAAAAATGTAACAAGTGAACGACTTTTTAGTGTATCTATGCATGATCATACATGTACTTCGTTGTTATAACCAGAGTGCCTGGGCAAATCGTCGAAATCAACACCAGTTCGAAAAAGACGCAGAAGTCACGACTTCCCGGAGCATACAGTCAATTTGACATCGGAGAATCTTCCAGAATCTCCATTTCCGTCCACGAGTTCGGAATCAAAATCGCAAGCCGGTCGGAAATGGCCGCGAACGAACGATTCAGAAGATCAGAAGACATCGGCAGCGCTCAGTGCAAGCGTCGTTTCAAAGAGTGCATGCAATGAAGTCATCCTAGCACCGAGCAAAACACGTAGACGCCAAATCGACAAAAGCTCAATCAATGACAATATCATTTCAGGTAAAATAGGAAACACTAATATGCAATTCGAAACACCAGAAATTGTATTTGGGAACAAGGATCTAAATATTGAAGACAGAATAGAAATTGGAACCGGTTCAACCACCGGATGTTCTTCGACAGAATTCGGTAGTGATTCCGAAGACGAGGACTATATTCCACGGCGCAAGAAACTGCGTAGTGAGGTAACAAAGGACGAGTTGTGGGAGGGTATTCCCCTCACGGTCACGTTCAAGCGCTTGACGCCGCTTGTAAAAACGGACAGCTTGACCCCTTATGACCACATGACAACCGAAGGATGTCAGGACAGAAGACGAATACTGGAAAGAACTGACAGCAGTGCAATTGAGAATATATCTTCTGACCTAGTAGAAGAATGCTCAAGTGCGTTAACAAAGAAGAAAGAAACAACTGCCGATGATAATACAAACAAGGAAATATTTCAAAGTGAGACTGACATGGATAAAAAGCTCGGGCTTCACTTACAAGCATGTGGTCTTTACGAAGAAATTGTCGAAACAGATGCAGACGAATGTGATAAATGTCAGGAGAATTCTCTCGTAAGTCCATGTAAACAGAAATCGATGCACATAGCAGACAAGATGAATGATGCAACCTTTCAATCATCTTCCCTTTTGTCTGACGTTTCATCGAGTATAGGAGCAGAAATCATTGCGGGCCAGTCTACTGATCATAAAGTTAAGATAATGACATGGCAAGATAACTTGGCACATACAGAAAATGAACTTACTAAGGAAAGTTCTAGTACAGACGCGTCAAAAAATTTGTCGGAACCGTTTGTAAACTCTTCAATGTCTATCTCAGTTGGCTCAATCGAACAGCCATCTTCTTTTAAAAACTGTATGGCCTTTGATTTTGATGAAGATGAGTCGAATCAATATAGTGATAAATTCAGGCAGAACATTAAATTAGAATCGTCAAGATTAAATATTGAAGGCGCTGCGCAGAGCGAGTTAAATCAGAATATATCGATATTTAACGATACATCAGTTCATGTTATTGCTGAACAAATGGGTGCAATGAATGAAGGGGACTGCGAATGCGAGGGAAGAGATAGTCAGCTCTCAGAAAGCGTTTCCACAACGTTGGAACACATATTCAATCTAGAAGAGACGGACACGAAAGCACAGTCAACTTCGCAACCACCAGAACTTTCAGCAACAACAACCAAAACAACTAAAGTACAAGATAAAATAGTCAGCTTAGAAGCAAGCACTTTAATTCTAACACCACAACGCTCCAAGCGACTTTCTGAACACGCAACTGAACAGAAAACGGCGTGTGAAATTTTAGAACAACATATCAATGACATTAAGAATTCTGCTGAAACTGAAGGTGAGAGCGAAGGTCAAGTAATAGGCCAAGTGAGTGAAAATGCTAAACTCTCCTCATTACAGCAGATGAGGCACATTTTCAGTAAACATTTATCCGTGCCTAAAACGATCCCTCCTTTGCGGATAAAGCTGAAGGAATCACATAACTATCAGGGTGTGACGTCATCAGGCGCGTCACGTGAGAGTCCGGGTATGACTAAATCGAATAAGTCGTCGAAGAAAAAATCTAACAAGTTCAAACTTAAACATCGGACGACAGATTTAGACGAAAGTTCCAATATTGGGCCAGAGAATGACGGCGAAAGACATTATGTAATATCTGGGAGTGAAATGTCGACAGCAAATAAGAAAAGTACAACAACAAAGAGAAAGGATGGAACTTCTAAATGGTAAACTCCTGCTTTTTATCTTTATGCTGGAATACACATTTCTTTGTCTAACAATTTACCTTTTGTTTTATTAAAAGAAGATCTTTATTGAAGCTGTTCATTGAGAAACCGAAATGGTAACGATTGCTTTTTTATAGTTTAGTTGTGTGGTTACATATTTATGGTATTCCATTTCGTATAAGTGTGTGTTTGTTTTTATAAATAGTCGACAATTTGACGAGTCCTGCCAAAGCATGCTTTTAAGTAAAAGCAGATTAATTACGTACCTATATTGTCTTTACAATTTAAACATATCGTTTTCCGAGAAATGTTGGACCACAAAACAATAAAAACAATAAGAAGAAATATCTGCGCAAAAACAATGGGGTATAAAAAATACTTAGACAAAGTGTATTATGCTGCGAGATATTTTTTTTTATTTTTGCATGTCTACAACATATATATAAACTAAATTGATTGCGGTGTGTTGACATAATAAGAAATGGAAATAAGCAAAGGCCCACTTGTCCCTAAAAATGTGCGGTGAAACCATAAATTTCTAGAGAAAACGCTTACGTCTTTCGTACAAGAAACATAGAAATAACAAGGATGGGGATAACCAATTCTTGAGGATGGGTATCAACAAATATTTGTTAAAATGAGAATCACCTAAGTTATGTTAGGATGGAAATCACCAAATGTTTGTTAGAATGGGGATCACCAAATGTTTGTTAAGGTGGGGATCACCAAATGTTTGTTAGGATGGTAATAACCAAATTTGTGTTATGATGGGAAGCAGCTACGACGAAAATCACCAAATATTTGTAAGAATGGAAATCCCCGAATGTTTGATTCTCAGACTGCAGTCTGATTCATCCCCAGGAGTCCTTCCGGATGTGCGGGGGTGGAGCTGAGACTGACAAGCGAGAGGCGACGCTCCGGGGCCGCTGACCTGCTGAACAATCCCGTGCTCAATACACACGCATGCGTACTTTGGTCCAGGTAGGAAGGGAAGGAATTTCCTTTTTTGTTGTTTTAGATTCCGTGCTTTTTGACGATGCTGGATCAGCAGCGTCCAAGGTTTGATAACCAGTAAAAAAATTCTTCACAATTGCGACCTATGTAAAAGACCGAGCCAGTCCGATTGAGATAACTCGATTTTTCAGTTACTTCCCTTGGCATTCGCCACTGCGTAGGAGATTGCTCGTTGATTTTCATTGATAACATTCTCCTAGCAGAGTTGTCGTTCGTGTTGATAAAGGTAAATATTAATAGAACAGCATATCCTGGGGAAACAGATTCAATAAGTGAATCAGAACGTTAATTTCAAATAAGTAATTTTACATACATTTTATTTTTATGGACCAATAAAACAACTATATATGTTCTCTATTTTGTTTGATATTTGTTCTCGATTTAGTAAATAAATTGCGAATAAAAACATGTAAAATTAACTTTTAACGTGATCACAAACCTAAAGAATGCAAACGATTTCGAACCTGTAAATTGTAAACGCTGCACAGCTATGATATATATAGATAAAACAACATTTCTTTGCGTAATTGTCCGTCCCGCTAGCGCAGTGGTAAGGACGTTCGCTTTTTCACCTTTACGACACCGGTTCGATTCCCGCTCCCGGCGCAATGTTATATTTTGTATGTTTTGTGGTCACCATTCCGGACAGTTGTTTTTTTCCGGAAAATCTCATCCCCCCCCCCGCAGCATTTGACCATATAACAAATTAAAAAGTATTTCAGTACAAAACAAATAGCTGGAAATTGCAGCTATCATTCAAAATTCGTCCCAACTGTCGTCAATCTAATCTTATTAGGTTGGAGTGCTGGACACACTCCGGGTCCCAACATTATGCAGCCTCAGCGCGGAGGTATCTCATTACCTTGGAAAAACACAAATACACACACTGGGTGCAGCCTAGGCGCGTATAGACTCGAACAAGGCAACAAACTCAAGTGCGGGCACAATCATTTAAAATTTACATATTGAATACGATATTCTAACAGAAATTACACAACCACCTAAGTGTACATACCATGTTTGATATTTCGTTCGATTGTTAGATTTCAGCATATACATGTATAAGGTCATTTCGCTATTAGTTAACTTATCCATATGTTCGTGGGCGAACTCGGATAGTCAAGTGCTCATACGATTGAGCTCACATGGTCCGGCTATGTGCTCATACCTACTTTCGAGGATCATCATGAATGCATTGCCATACTTAATGAACAAGAATGTGACCCTCCTCCCAGTTTCGCTCAATGGGTCAAGTTACCCACGGGTACTACTTCCCCGTACCCCTTAACTTTTTTTCGTACCAAAAATGTTTCGAACGCAAATGTTTTTCGTACCAAATTTTTTTCGTTCCGAAAATTTTCGTACCCAAATTTTTATCGTACCCAAATGTTCGTATCAACATACACAATTGTGGTTATATAGATAAACTTAAATTAATGTATGGTATCCATACTCTTCAAAAGCATCGTCACACCAGTACTGCCAGTACTTTGATTTGTATTACGATCGATTTTTTTTTTTGAAATTATGCTTATTCCAAAGGCGTTGTTATTTATCGAAAAACACTAGCTTTGGCAAAGTAAAAAACCCATAAAACATCTATTTTGATACCTATAAATGAATAACATTAAAAGTCCTGATCACAGTACCTCAAACAGGATGTCTTTGATTTTGGCGATGTATAATGATCAAAATAACACGAATATAAAAATCAAATTCAATAATTAAATATTCTTTATAATCATACAAGTGAACAAAGTTACTCACCTTTGAAGACAACATATTTTTGCGCTTAAAAAATCATAAACAATCTTTTCACTAAAGCCAGTCACGAATCCAAATGTTTTTATTCGAGAAAAAGCGCTCCGTTTCTGTATGTGCATTTTTTAATATGAAGTCAATTGTAGTTCTACAGTTTCCACAAGAACACATTTAATTAAATAGTAATTTACCGATAGTGTTTCCCAAAACAGAGTATCATCATTAACAAGAAATATCTTTAAAAAAGATATACGGCGTTGATTGTGGTTGCAGTTAATGAAAGGTAAAGAGTTCAAAAAATGAGACCAAGGATAGCGAATGTCTTTTTCTGTGCAGTTCTTAGCTGGATCACATGCAATACGGGATGTTACGCGGAGTTTTCGCGGCTTATTTTACATAATAACATATTGCTGGTCATAAACCTATAGATACAAAACAGAAAACCAAATGAAGAATGGAAGTGAAATTTAAACATATGAGTCAACCGGCAACACGCGATGTATCCGTACATATTTTAAATATTTATACTCGCGTTCTTCGAACAAACCTGTTTTAGTGGTTTGTCGGGCATTGCTTTTTTATTCGATTATTAACAGTATCGAGAATCATCGCGCTCATGCTTAATACATTAGGCAATATGGTGGACTAATTCTTATTAAATTAATTAAAAATAATATTTATCATGGTATTGTTGAAAGCACATAAAGACTCTATTATTGACATACCATAATTATATCGCTGAATATCTTCATTTAACATCTTTTGTGGTCTAAAGAAAATCTCAGTTCACCTAGTTCACGGATAGGGTCTATATTATATAACAAACTGGCCACGAACTCAGGTCAGCACATAAGCGTCTTCGGACGCAGCGATGACCTGTAAATAAACCCTGATAACTCGCGGGTTGAAATGCAATGCATTAAAGTGAGGCCACGCTTCCACTGCTTTTTATACATTTACATGTTAACATGTTGATAGGAATATGAAAGTAAGTACTAAAATGAGAACATAGCCTTTAAGTAAAAACGCTGTTGCCTCTGAAAATAAAAGGTGGACGCACAAACTGTATTGATGTCGAGATTGAGTGTAAAATTGTTCTATCTATTAAGCCTTTTCATTAGAGATAAAATTGTTTCATGCTGAACACGCAGTAAAACAGTGTTACAAAGACGCGGACATGTTTCCAATGTTCTGATGGTATGCTCATATCAGCCTATGGGATAACTGAAGTGTATTCATTCTGAACTAGCCGCGGGAAATTTTATTTGAATTTTATTGGACAGTTACAAAGGTCAGGTAAGGTGAAAAGCTGGCGTATACAGCTAACGCCGAAAAAAGTGTCTTTCATGGTGATGCAGACACTTGCATGTTCAATTAAGCCTGGATCTGGGAATACCAGTCTCAATGCATTTGCGTAATGTGTCCTCCCAGATAAGAATGGGCAGTCCGTACAGGCTAATCAGGGAGGACACTTAACGCATGTATGGAATATTTCAATGAAGGAAGTAACTTCTTAACGAAAATCCAGTCTAAGCGGACTGCACAGCCGGGTTTCTCCCAGAGCGAGATTAAATTTAATAAGTACAATGAAACATTTAAGTAAATTGCAGTGAAAACCGGCGACACGTTCACCTGTCCAACCCCGACGCCTCCCTGGGCGAAATGGACGCCATTTTGAGCCGGAAGTGGGACGCTTTGGCGGACAAGGAGAAGCTACGCTACTTCCTGCGCGCCAAAGACGCTCTTCGGGACGATAATAGACACTCACACAAGGCCGGTAATGGTGGGTAAAACTTTGTAAATACTAATATGTCAACTTAACATGTAATTACAACTTTTGATTAATTTAAAGAAAAAAAACCACTCCATTGGAACCGGGATCGTTGGCAAAACATCGAATTGCGATCTCAACATTACAAAAAAAGTAGATAAAGACATGTTCACTGAGACACTTTTCCTGCAGTTTGATGGCCTTTATTAACAAGATAAAAGTGTTTTTCATAATCTGAAAATTATTTGCCACATTTGACTGCAGAATACGATGCAAGGTCAGTTATAATTGAAAAAAAACTTTTAAAAACGATTTCTTTTATGAACGAATTTCAGTATATAGTCGTTGTACTTGATTACATAACAATTAAGATCACATGGGGCTAACGCCCTCGTTGATTAATAAATCGCATTTGAACTCAAAATCGACAATAAATAATTGTCACGATTGATACTTCGATAGTTTGGTTCGATTCTCAGAGGTACAGCGCCGATCCGGCGACGACGAAGCCTCGTCCGCTAACGGGCCTGAAACTGGTTGGTCACGTGAGAGGTTCGACAAGTTGGCTCCCGGCTCCCAGATGGCGGAAATCAAGCGCTGGCTGCACTACTACCAAAAGGTGGCACCTGAAGTGTACACGAGCATCATGCGAGAGTTTAAAGGTAAGCGTGCGAATATAAACCCCCCTTTAACCGAAAATAATTCAATGCATGCTTAAATGGCATCAGTTCTAATTAAAAGAACAGGATGTTTATTTCCTTACGACTAGTTTGCTTGTAGTTATATCGATGAGATGTAAGTTAATTACTATTTCTGCAAAGTGTAATTGCTCTGAGAATGTTTTTACAGGGACTAATATTTATGGTTTTAGCGGTGAAATGAATGGGTACCTATCAATATTTGCGGCACCTATCTCCCCCGGCAGTTGAAGAGAAAAGTACGGTCTGACCTAGTCGAATTCGATAGTTTATATATTGTGGGGGTTTAAATACCCACTCTAAAACCAAGCATATTTTTCTTAATCGTCCTAATGGGAAATCTATTTTTCATATCAGATGTCAAATAAAACCCACTGCATTTGCATAAACTTTCAGGGCTGAACTTAATTGTTTCTCTTTGATGTCTTCAATACGTTACATTCGGATGACAATGTGTGTGTTTTTACGAGGACTTGTAGTTAGTATGGGGTTTGGAGAGGTATGGGGTATGGACGGGTTTAAACATGTTAGAAAACACAGCACAATAAAAGCGCAAGTTAAAACATTCAATAAAAAATGAAATTTGCAGATATTGTTTCAAATGTGCCTTTTCTGTAAAATCAGTCGATGGACAACGAACTCGTAACTCTTTTCATATTTTCAATAAAGGCGATTGCTTAAGATTCCTTTGGATTAAATCGATTAAGAACTGCGTTTGAGTATTCCATTCAGAGCCAGCCTTATATACAAGTTATTACATGTATTCATTATAAACGAAACATCTGTCAGTGAATTAAATGTCATTTTGTTTCATTAGACCTCAAATGATGCCATCTGAGCACTCTATATGTTATATATTTTTAAAGATAGGCGTAAACATATGTGTGCATTACTAAGTAATAGTAACTGAAAACTAAGACTTATTGTAAGTACTTTTTATTGCAAGTACTTTTAGGTGCATCTGCTGTTGTTATGTAATATAAGAATACAATTGATGGGAGCTTATTTTGATTTTCAAGAAGCAAACTGCGCCATAAACTTGTTTTCTTCATTTTATGAGAGATTAATGCGAGATTCTGTTTAAAGATTAAATGCTTACTTATCAACTTGACAATAATGGTAAATGTGGCATCTGGTCTTATTTTAATGATAAAATGTTTTATTTTGTACTAGTTTAACTAGGTTTTTTTTGAGCGTATTTAATATTAAATAAATCTTAAGCAATTGCGTCGAATAAGTTCGAATTACACATAAATTTTGTTAAGTATGACTTAGTTTAATTGAAGTCTTTAAATAACTGATTTTACATCAATCTTGTTTGAAATAAATAGCTAATTAAAAGCTGTTTATAAGGTCCGTATTATAATCACATACATACATGTATTTCCATGTGTCGATGCTAGGCCATATTTTTAAGAAATTTTATTATTTCAACATTCAGTATGCAAATCAGATTAAATATATAGAGGATATTTGTTAATTTTAGTGTAAGATCGTTTGTTATTTCATGAGTGATCATAGAAAATATATTTTTCCACGAGTGAAAATAGTATTTTTCTATGATCGCGAGTGAAATAACAAACGATCTTACACTGACATGAACAAATTTTATGTTCCTTTCATGCCCCCTTTTCAAGAAAATAATTAACAGCTGTTTCCCTTTCGCTGAAAAGTAACCCTTTCTCCCGTGGCGTGCCTCAATACATTTCAATACACGAAATGACGTAATTATAACAGCGCAATTCTCCGGTTAAACTCATTTACAATGTAAATAAACGGTGAAAAAATCATATAATAAAAAGAAAATTTGTTGGATTCGATGGAATTCCGTTTTTAATTCACTCTTGATCGTAAAAAAAATATGTAAATCTTGAAGTAAATCTTCATATGATAATCTAAAATAAAAAATTAGTTCCTAAAATTTGTTATTTTCACCGATGAAAATAACATTTTGTTTATTTTCACTGCTTTTATTTCACTGCAGAAATGTTATACTTTATCAGAAGGTATAAAAGAAATAGCAGTTTTACTATTTTATCAACGTAACGGAAAACGCGCAATGTCTTATTGAATATTTATAAAATTATTAACAACGTTGGTTCTTTCATAAACATTTTTTCTCAGATACGTTTCTCGGAATTATGTCTTTCGATCCCGACGCTGTAAGCGTGACATGCATGTTCGCCCTAATTTCTTGTGCAATAAATTTCTGTCTTGTAAAAATGCAAGCCGATTAGCTTTCCCATAGGCAGTAAATGCACGAAAGAAAAGGCCGTGAAATGTCTTCATTTAGTTAAGAAGCTTGTACACTGGGTCCAATTCCATCTCCCGATGAATGTGAGTGTGGTTGGCGGTCTCCACACAATACCTGGATTCCGTTCGGGTACTACGATTTAACCCCAAAACGCCAGCCCAGGCTATAATGGACTTTCTTTCAGTAAAACTCAAAACGCTGAAAATCACAGAGACAAGAATTAAAAAGAAAACGAATCAAACTTCTGTGAATATTGTAAGTTTACTATCTTTAAGTGCTGGGACACAATCCGGGTTCTCACGTAATGAAGCCTCATTGGTCGGAAGGACCAGTAAACACCGCAATACACGCGCATACGCCACGACCAGCGCTCTAAGAAAATCAAATCGAAAAACAAAACCAAAGAAGCCGGGTTTGGTTGGCCTTAAAGTAGACACCTTTCTGAGATATTTTGCAAGTCACGAGGTCATGGCTGTTCTTGCTTCTTAGAACACGTATTACTTCCAATACATAATCACTATAATTAATTTAATACACGATGCTTGTATTTCTTTGATATTTGATACGCTATCGTGTATAAATTATGGCATTTATACTCGCTTGGTACTATTAGTATTATTTAGCCCTGTTTATCTGATATGACCTTTGGGAAAATATAGTAGAGTTTATGTTTGGAAGAACAAGTCGAAGGGTTGGGGACATACATTAATACACATTGACCTTGAGATAAACGAATTTCCTTGTCAGTATACATGTATGATCGTATCTAAAGGTGTCATATAAGCAGTTTATAAAGCCTTAACACAAATATAGTTTGACACAACATAGGTTACAATAATAAGGGCAAATACGGTAGCTTCTTTAGAACGGCTAACAGTGTAAACGCGTGGAAAAGGGAAAAAAAGACATGTTACCTGTTAAGCATGCCATACAATTATTTCATGTACTATATATTATTGTTAAGCTATGGACACACATTTATATTTCAAATAAGATACAATAAATATATTTGTATAATACATTTATTACATTATATATTACATATATATTATATATATATACTGTTAGTAGAGTTTCATTGGCGTCAACATGATGCATGCTAAATATGTTTCAAATAACTTTTTTAAAGGTATGTGAACGAATATCCGAAGCGTCGCTATTTTAAATCTAGTCATGTATTTGATTATAAGCTTAAATCGAAACGTTGAACGTAATTATTTATAATAATAATTTTATGACACTTGATTATACTATAAATTGCGTAATTCAAACTGAATTAGAAAACACCCTTTAGCTACGTTAATTTTCTCCGGTACAAAGGTTCATTCCTTATACAGCACCAAGTAGAATCGTGGCATTAGGGTTACAACTAATTAAGCAAACAGTTTTAAATACTCTGACAATAGAATGTAAATATTAGGTCGAATGATGGAAGAACGACGCGAAAAAGCCGAAACAGACGAAAAACAGACCAGGACGCCAGTGAAACAGCGACGCACAAAATTACGAAAGAAGGACAAGCGAAACAGCACCGGAAATGACGTCAAACACCGACAACTTCTGTTCGGAATGATTCTGTCCAAGCGGGAGACGGTCATTGGTATTGATGTATTAATTTATTCACTCATATATTTTTAGTTAGGTAATGAGTAAGTAAGTTAGTAAGTAAGTTAGTAAGTTAGTGACCTAGTAAGTTATTTACTTAATTACTTAATTACAGGTAGTTAGTTTGTTGTTGTTGTCTTTGTGTGTGTCTTGTTGTTGGTGTAGTTTGTTTTTGTGGGGTTTTGTGTGTCGGGGGGGGGGGGGGGAGAGAGAAGGGTGGCAGCTTGAGGCCGAGTTGAATACAGTCACTCTTATCAAACAAAAAGTAAATTAGGTCCATAGTAATTTTCCTAAAATTGTCGTTACACCGTTCGATAAAGATATACAACTGAAAGCGAACATTTAGAAAAGTGAAAACGCGAAATTAGGTCGTAATGAAATACATTAGCGAAAAATCAGCAGGTTTGCAAGGGTTTTTCTGTTATGTTGAATTTGTAGACTTTAACCGTTATAGTTATGAAGTAGCTTTGGTAGCGTATACTAGAATATCGGTGTTATGTTTGCCTTGGAAGTAGGATGTCTCGGATTCGATTTCAGTTGAGACCTGGGATTTTCTAGTTGGGTAACCATTATATTTCAGCAAAACTTATGACGAAGAAGCAACAACAAAAAGAAGCGCTATTAGCAGCTTATCTCTCTCTGGTAGAAAGACTAACATCTGGTGACGTCATAGATTTTCACGGTGACGTCACGTCCGAAAATCTTACCGAGAGATTATCGCATATCCGGGCTCTTGAGCGAGATGGGAAGTTGGCAGTTGTGGGTGACGTCACTAGCAGTCCACGATTTGATATAGTTTTGTCACAGTAAGACCCCATTAATTAACCGAATGCGTGCAATTTAGAAACGGGTGTGATTTTGTTAATAAAATAACAAAAGTGATCCCATTTCTGTGAACACGTAATCAGGCCAGTGCAAAACCATGTAACATAATATGCAATTATTTCTTCGCGTGAAAGCGTGTCCGACTTATATAGAACCTGTGTCGTCTAGCATCTCAAAATGTTCCCATTTCAGACTTAATGACACTGGTTTACATTGTAAGCTGTATGACGCTGGTTCTCGTTTCAGACTATATGACGCTGGTTCTCGATTAACTGTTACAACCGGTCCGGCTGCTACAGACTTGCCGGGAGCTAGAGACCTAGATATTGACGCCTTGAACCCATCTTTATTACAGGTACAATTATACGCTTTATCATACCACCGCATTGATATCTGCCTGATATAACGTTGCCTGATATTTTTCGGCGTAAGCTGTATTAAGCCAGCTTTTCACCTTAGCCTGACCTTTGTTAGCGTCCAATAGAATTCAAATAAAACTTCCCGCGGCCAAGTACAGATGAATACACTTCATTGACTGCATTGGCTGATTTGAGAATACGACCAGAACATTGGAAACATGTCCGCGTCTTTGTAACACTGTTTTACTGCGTGTTCAGCATGAAACAATTTTATATCTAATGAAAAGGCTTAATAGATAGAACAGTTTTACACTCAATCTCGACATCAATACAGTTTGTGCGTCCACCTTTTATTTTCAGAAGATTTTCAGCGCGAGAACGTTTGCACTTAAAGGCTATTTTCTCATATTTATTACTAACTTCCATATTCCTGTCAACATGTTAACATGTTAAAGTATAGAGAGCAGTGGAAGCGAAGACTCACTTTAATGCATTGCATTTCAACTCGCGAGGTATATCGGGTCAATTTGCGGCCACTGTGTGTGAATGTCAGAGTTTACACACAGGTCATCGCTGCGTCTCTACCCTATGTGCTGATCGGAGTTCGCGGCCAAGAAAATAATCGTTACATAATAAAGACGCTATAGCGTGAACTAGGTGAACTGGAATATTCTTTAGACCAGACAGATGTTAAATGAAGATATCCAGCGATATCATATGGTATGTCAATAATAGATTCTTAATGTGTTTTACAACAATACCATGATAAATATTATTTTTAATTAATTTAACAAGAATTATGCCGTCATATTGACTAATGAATTAAGCATGAGCGCAATGATTCTCGATACTGTTAAAAATCGAATCAAATAGCAACGCCAGACGAACCACTAAAACAGGTTTGTTCGAAGAACGCGCGTATAAATATTTCAAATATTCACGGATACTTCGCGTGTGGCCGGTTGACTCATATGTTTTAATTTCACTTCCATTCTTCTTTTGGTTTTCTGTTTTGTATCTATACGTTTATGACCAGCAATATGTAATAATGTAAAATAACCCGCGAAAACTCCGCGTATCATCCCGTACTGCGTTTGCTGCAGCTAAGAACTGCACAGAAAAAGACATTCGCTATCTTTGATCTCATTCATTGAAGTCTTAACCTTGCATTAACTGCAACCACAATCAACGCCGTATATCTTTTTTAAAGATATTTCTTGTTTATTATATTATGGTCAACAGGGAGTTCTTATATCAGTCATGTGTGGAGGATGATCATATTACTCGGAATCAACTACATTGTGTAACGTATTCATGTTTATTAAAATCGAATCAGATTCAACAAAACAAACAATTTGATACCAAGATTTAACATATTTTACACCCAAAATGCAACACAAACAGCAAAAAACATTTTTACAGATATTAAACGCGCGTGCACATGACGTAATTATTAACGCGTCAAACTACAAAAGTCATATTCTTGCCTAAAACTGCAGCTTTTTGGAGATTGTTTTCATAATTTCTGTAAAATCGGGGACGTAGAGGTATGATAAACAAAAAACAGGTTACAGCCTGATTAGGCTCGGCACGAATAAAATAACGGCTCGGCAAGCCTCGCCGTTATATTATTATAAGCCTTGCCTGATATATAACAAAAAGATCAGACAGTAACCTGTTATTCTCTATATATTTGTACGAAACTCGATTGCACAATATTATTACATGGTATACCACGTGGAGTTTTGAGGGAATCGATTATCTAATCGCCAAATTACCGATGGTGAAAGTTTGTGTATCCGCAGTGCCTTAATTGTATTTCGTGTGTCTTGTGCAAGGTCTGGAAGCCAAGATCCAGTGTATGAGATGCACATAAACTTAGCTTTATATTATAACAATATTAAGTGCCGCCCACTCGCCAGCGGCGATGTGTGGATCCTGCGATGAATGTTTTGCTGTACTACCGATCATGTAAAACTGCCATTAATATCCCGATTTGTAGCACGTGTTTAGATTTTCCTCAAAATATGTTGGGTTTCAAATCGTGGTGAAGGCAACTATATATTTTTATTGCATGTTGATAGTATACTTGTGTGAAGTTTTTTTTAAATAAAGCAGTCTTATAAGTTATTTTTTTAATGATATTTAAAAAAAACATGAAATTTTGCCAAGGGCCCTTTAAGTATTATGCTTATAATTAAATATACTTTCGCATAATATATTTTCCTGAAAACGAGGATGTTACAACACGTTAAATACCATGTGGCAGTCTAAATATATAACTTTATTACATTAATTTATTTCGATTATTATTTAGATTAGGTTACCCTGTAAGACTAAATTACTCACATATCAAATCGCTATCCAAGCTTTCAGTTCTTCATGTCTGACGTATGATACTGATACCATTTTGATGTTCTCGAGTCATAGCAGTAAAGCAGTTATGCGTATGGTATAGGCAAAATGATACGATAATGCAATTTAGTCGGCAAAGACTATAATACAGATACATACAGAGCGAGATAGATTATTTAATGTATTTGTGTTTTTGACATTATCTGACAAGCTGAAGAAGGTTTACGTTGCCAGTCTAGTCTTTTGTTAATTTTCTTCGGCATTATATATTTCCAGTCAAATAAAATATATAAAGATGAAACTTAATGCATCTAAAAAGAACGTGGGGCTGAAGTCCAGTATGCGCAACCATAACTCTCTTTATCTTGAGTTTGTGAGGGTGCGTTGTTATTTATTTTGCTTGCTTTCTGGTGAAGTGTCCAATAACATAGTTGTGATAATCATAACTCAAAAAGTAGTATAGGGATTCAAATGTGCAAATCATAACTATAAGTATACAATTGATTGTAATGAAAATTGATGTATCGATAGAGTACATTAAGATTTCTTTCCCTAAATAAATACATGAATACAACGTTTTGTTTTCCCCAACATTGAAGCTCAATATCAGCTTTTGATGAAATTGATACTTTTGGGACATTTCCGGGCTTACAGTGACATCTCTTGTCTTAAAATAAATGCGTTACTTTGTGATACAATGCATTTCAACATTGTGGACAGCATTAAGTGTGATTTCTCGGCACTGTATCTCACTTACGAGACCTGTTTTGTATTCATATAAAAGGTAAAAAAACCCTACTTTTCACGAGCTCGATTTTATTCTCAAACGTTCTGAATGATGTAGTTGTTGCATTTACACACGCATTGAACATCCGCAAGTCTTTAAGACGCTCTTTTATTCAGGAAACCCTGCCGTGCCTCAGCCCAGCAACTGTCCGTAAGGTTCTGTCCCCAATTTCCGGTTACACGCCGGAAGATCTTCCCGACGCCATCCCGGATCCCCTACCGACGACATCGCCGTCTTCGATTCTCACGCAATGGGTTGCCGACGACATTTTACAAGTGAACCCGCAAATTGGCTTCCGTAAGGCAATATCGCTTCTCTCTGGAGACAAGATTGTACAGCGACTGATCGCTCCACTTTCGTCGAACGTGAGTCAACGAGAGTAATCTGGTGGTTACTTCCTGTCATCTAATAAGTGAACCCCTCTACGAGCGCCATCTCGGCCTTTTCGATTGGACACGCCATATCACTTCCGATTAAGTATTAATCAGCATGTGCGGATTCAGTCGGACATTCGCATTATCCTGGCGTTCGCCCAACATATATTTACTGCTGGCAGCGGCTTTTGATTTTCTTAAATATTTTTGTATTAGGTTTTAAATGTTACCTATTAATGCTTGATGCTATATTTTATTGAGTGTGTCGTCTGATTGTATGCTCGTTCGTTGAACAATAGCTTGTTTCGGATATATTTCTTTTTAGAAGGCCGTTTAGACATGTTAATTCTGTGCTTTCAAACAAAACTTAATATTTATTCATTAAATGTTATTTCTTACTTCTGCTATTATTTTGTATTTTACCATGGAGATATTTCACCCACGTGTTATGAACAATAACTCGATTAAGATATTTTTACAGGCTCGTTTAAAAAGTTCGATTTTGATGCTTTCAAATAAGCTGTACTCTTAATAAAAGGTTATTTATAGCTTTTTTTAATAATTATTTTGAAGTTTCTCCTCAATTAGTTAAGTGATTACAGCAGATGTGACGCAGAAATACTTCGGACTGGTCTGTAAGCTAAATGCAATCGAATTATTACATGTATTTGCATAAGCAGCATAATCATAATCAAATCGACTAATGTTTTAAAGATACTGAATGTTACATTCAAATACAAAACTTCTGGGCCTTGCGTTTTAAGATAGATTTTTCGTTTATTTATCACTAAATAAATATATAGAAAACTTGAAGCATCCAGGGCGGGGAAAATGTAATCCCATCGGCATGATTTTAACAAGTTTCGTAGAGTATCAACCATGCAATGTTTGCACACCAATTAGCAAACCACTGACCTCTGCGGTTTCAAAAAATTAGAGATCTTCAAGATTGTCTCGACTTTTTGACTGATTAAGCCTATGTAAATCACGTGACCAATGTGGCATAGTTGGTTTAAAACCCTGGCGTATGATCTAAACAAACTTGGAAGAGGACAACCATGAAACGGTATATATGCAAAATACAAAACAACAGTAAATATATTGAGTAAGAAGAATTTTTCATATTACTCAAACACATGAAAAAATCTCCTTTAATTAATGAAAAATAATGGGAATAAACCAGGTCTTTTGGGACTCAACATTTTGTAGAAATTGTGTTCCATGTAGTAACTGAAATTTTCGGGAACCACAAAAATGGCTTATATGATTTATATTCACATTTTATACTAACCTTTCTTCAACCAAAAATAGTCACAAATAAGCCGACATAAGTTTAAGTGATATGTCTTACGTATTTACTGAGTTAAGGTCGTTCAAACACTATTCCTAATTCTTGATATCGAGATTGACAAAAGGGAGATACCGACCCTTTGTTTAAAACCAACACAGTAATGTTAATCAGAAATTCTGAAAAACTATATCAAAACAGGATATGAAAAAGGGGTAACCATGCGTACAAAAAAAACTTGCAGTTCTTTAACAACGCGTATCGATTGGCATGAAACCAATTCTACCAAACTGAATTATAATAAATTCGATTAAGTTTGTGTTAATATCTACAAACGATGCATTTGGACACTTTGTTATTCAACTTGTGATGAGTATAATATCGAAAAAAATATATCCTGAGAAGCAAAGTATTATTTTTGCAGAAATACAGAATTATAACGTTACTGTTTAACAAAGTATTAAAACACATTTTTGAACTTCACATTAAGATCCGGCTTGTTTAACTAACTTACTCCGGAAAAGCGAAAACGAGTTTTTTGTTTCCGCTAATCCGACTGGCCCTATTTTTTGTCCCGATCATACATTTTTCTGTTCTGTATTATATTCGTGGTTGCTATTTCTGTCAGCTTTACTAAAGTCGATCATAATCACTGAATACATCATTAAGTTAGCGAAGATGTTTTCATATGTTTATTTTTATTCGCTAATTAAACTTCAATAAACAAAAATGAATTAATAACAAAAGAATAGTAAACATTCATAGGGAAGATTTCTGCATGCACGTGTACTCGCATATCCTTGTTACATTGAAGAAACGTAATTAAGTAAACGACCGTAATTTACCCAATTTAACCCATTTATGCATAGCGTCTAGAAAAAGGCCTTGGCAAAGAGCGTAGACCCAGATGGGCGCCGCTTGATGCGGCGTCTCATCAGGGTCTGCGCTGTTTGCTTCAAGGAATTTCTGTAAGAAATTTTCTAAATATAGAAAAAAATATACAAGACATCCCTAATTTTGGAAATAAATTGATCCAATTTAGAAGGATGGGAGAGCCCACTAGTCAAAAATGGGTTAAGGTCTAAACGTGTGAAACTGGCAACCACAGTTCAAGGTTAGTAAGTGTAGAAACCTGTACACATGATTCATGTGTACAGGTTGTGACATGATGTCTGTATTCGATTCTTAGAAATGTTTTCTTAAGAAATTGCTTAAAGACATGTACGATAGTAACCGCCTCATTTAATAATGGTCGAGTAAGCGTGAAATATCGTAAAAGCTTGATGAGCATTATTCATGCAAGCATTTTCGTAGAAAAACTTCACAGATATATTAGACTCCTTACCCTCCATTAATTACTTATAAAAACTGATCATTCATTCTCTCTTTCAGAGATAACTATTAGCAAAAGTTCGTATTACCAATCAATCACAATTCTGCAAAACATCATTCAAATCGTGAACGCTTTGTCTCAAAACATAAACTATTGGTCCTAAAATGTTGTCAGATGTAGAAGCTTATGATATGCATTAATACACTCTAATATACGGCTGCCAACGCTGAACATTTTAAACGTTTTATTAATAACTGGCAATTTACATTTATTATGAGCA
Organism: Dreissena polymorpha; assembly: GCF_020536995.1. Taxonomy (NCBI): domain Eukaryota; kingdom Metazoa; phylum Mollusca; class Bivalvia; order Myida; family Dreissenidae; genus Dreissena; species Dreissena polymorpha. Next base: position 43,748,943 of record NC_068363.1, read on the forward strand.
AAATACTTAAGAACGTCAAGTTAAGCAAAACCTTTTTTTGTTCGTTAATGAACTATAATGTATATAATTGGGGGTGAAATTTGAGTGAAATAGTGACTCCGAAACAAATAAACATATTTATTTAAATAGTTTATTTCACCATTTACATGAACATATATTCGTAGTTTTCCGCACAGACCCGGATAACGTTCGGAGTGACGGACATGTACGAAATAAGGCGATATTGAACGAAGTTCACAAGAGAGCTATACCTTAAAGAAAACTAAGTTCGAACAATGTGTACAGAGATACAGTCTCGAGCAGTATGCCTGTCAATAAAGACGATTTATTTTTCACAAAACTAAATTGATTAAAAAAATCATTTCTTTCGACAGATCGAATACATGTATATACACCAACGATTATTTCTGAACAATGAATGTCATGGTATTTCAAAATAAAAATACGACTATAAACATAATACTGGTACATGTTTTCAGAAAATTACAACACAGTATTACAGTCACGATTTCTCGTAATTTTTTAAGCCTGTTTTATCAGCATTATCGTAAGTTCACGTTTTTCATATTGCAATAGCGTGAGCAACACTGTTATTTTGGACGAGCTTTAATGGACAATTATTTGAATCGAAGAATATTACTATTATTTTGTAACACACAATCAACTAAGTTAAGAGGATAAACTCACGTTTCCATATTGCAATAAAATGTGCAAATATCTATATATAATTTATATATTATATTACAACCTTAATTGAAAAAAGTTGTGAACTGAACAACATAAATATTACTTTGTTCAACACTATTAACTTAATTGTCATTAAATTGATGTGCAGGAGTTTCAAATATTAATGACATAATTGTGTTTTGTGTACTTCAGTGCGAATGGCGGTATTTTATTTTTGTTTTTCTTTGCAAAATGCATGAGAAAAACAAACATTGTTTCATGGGTTTATAAATATAAACATCGCAAATCAGAATCATGTCTTAATGATAACATTCGTACCATTACCGTTTGTCAAGTATGAATAAATCCCAAAGACCAAAGTGGAAAACCCTTTAATTTTTATTTAAGTATTGAAACTGTAACCATAGCAATTTCACAGGCATTTAATCTGCACCAGGGAGTTTTATCGTCAAACGGAAAATTGTGTTTGATGTTAAAACGTCATGGGGACAAAAACGCTGTCAAATTAGTGTATAATTTCCTACTGCTTTGCGAACTGCATGGAAATGCTCTTAAGTTGGTGCATCATCAAAGAGAAGATTGTTAAGTCCAATTTTCAGATGCACGTGGGATTATATGCAATAAAGAATGCAGGAAGCAAACATCTAAATAAAGCAAGCAAGCAGAAAACAAGTAGGTTGAGACTTTAATCTTCATTGTTCAAGGAAATGAGGTATAATTTTGAATATGGTTTATTTTGTTCTTATTCCAAATTTGATTATACAATACAAAGTTAATTATTAATGAAACACATTTAAATAATAAAACACTGAAAGTAAATAAATTGTGACAAAAAATCTGAAACATATTAATGGTAATAGCCCATAGCAAACATAGTATTAAATTGTCATATTATAAATAAAACTTGCAAAATTTGTTTACTTGATCTAGTGTTACTATGTTGTTTTAATAGTGACGTTGTGCAGACAATGCTTTTTGTGCTCCTGAAATTGTGTAAAAAAATGGATTTTAACATGAATATCAGAACAAAAAAATGTATTAGAATGAAGCCAGTAGAATTATCTAGATGTCGCCGAAGAAAAAAAAAGAAGAAAAAAGACAACAAAAGTGCAAAAAGGCAAAGAAAAGAAAAGCAATATCACCACTTGAACCCGCCAAAATAAGCTCGGGATTAGGGAAGCGGACAACGACAACGAGCGAGGCATGGTATTGTAATGCGCATGCGCCAACAAGAGACTTTAAATAAAACGATTACCCAGAGCGAGGCTCATTAATTTCCGCCAATTAATGGAAATAGCAATCTGTAAACTTTGATGACGTCATTGTGTGACAACCTAGTTATCGAGATTTTCCAAGCGGAAAACGACGGCAGAAATTAATGACCGAGATTGTATCCTTTGTAAAGGTTATAGAGTTAACAAAACAGAATGCCAGTAAGCAGCATTGTCATAAATTTAGTTCACTGTAAAATATTGGTTCAAAAGGAAAGTTTCGCAGGTTGGTTCTCTAGGATAAACTTTTTCCTGCGCTCTAAAAGTTCCGTGTTCATTGAATACGGTATTGACATCGCCTGTATTCCTAAGTAAGTTATTTAATCTTCATCATAAATTGAAGTTTACGTAGTAAACGCAGTTTATGCAAAATTAGAAATCCCATTCTACTTTCGCTTTAGTATTTACATTCCGCACTTCCGGTATTTTCTTTATCACGTGACCAAATCAGCATCCCGATTCCGAAAAGTCGAACCCGTACCGCATCAGCAGCTAATTAATATTCATGCGCCTTCTGTTTACAAACAAGATAACTGATCGATTGACAACATTATTATATTTATTAACGTTTTAAAAACTTACGAATTCGGAGATGATATATTGAAGAATATACAAATTCGTGCCGTTATTGTGTTCCGATTTGTGACTTTGTCGCCGTTTTTAAAAACGTTATATTGTGCGAAAGAAAATTGTGTTTGACTCGGAAAGATTAACAAAGAAATATGGCGTCTCGTTCTTCGAGGTCGGAACGACGCAATTACGATATGACGAACCCGGAGAATTGGGGAGCTAAAGAATATCGGGAGGAACTACAAAAAATTGGAATCAAAGCCCCGGTTTCGCTCACAAAGGCTGCCTTGAAGGCACTTTACAAAGAAAACAGTGTCAGGAATTCGGACAATGACAATGCCCAAATAAATATCAGATCGGAGGAAAGGCTTCGATCCAGATCGCCGATTATGAGGCAGCTAAACGACACATCGACTATAAGCAGTCAAGGCGCAAACAACTCTCAAATTGACATAGGATTGTGTTTGTCAACACTTAGCAACACGATGTCGGCATTTACCGAGACGATGAAACGCCTGAATGAAAAAGGAAATAGTTCAGGCTCAACAGACACGTCCACGACTTCGACTGACAGCCCCACTTTGGAGGACATCTACCGAGGTATTAGCCCTGATTTTTCTTCTGTATTCAATTCGTGTGATATTGACAGTTTAAGGCTTCGCGCCTCAGAGAACCGAAATGGCATCCCTGCCAGTCAGCTAGGACACCTCGATATCGTGTCAGACTCGCTGCGCAAACAGATCGAAGCTGGTAGAGACGTAAATTTGGCAGCTCTCTTGATCCCAGGTTTTGATATGAACAATGATGCCTTCAAAAATGACTTTAGGCTAAAGAAAAGGCTGACCATTGAACAATTTAGGACTGCTTTCGGTAAATACAAGCGAGTCATGTGCAGAAAGTGGCCGCATAGGAAAAACGAGCTCGATGAATACGAGATTGACATAGGCCGTATTCACGCCTTTTACGGAGAAAAGTTCTATGACTACCACCTCGCCTTTTCAAGCAAGGCTGCGGAAGCTGTGAGAAATGGTATACCGGTCAACTGGGCTATGCGCGACACGGAAAACTTTCAACTGATACTAGGCGGTACTAGAGCCAGGCAGTGCCAACACTGCCACTCAGTATTACATGAATCTGAATTCTGTGCAAACGCTTTAACCCAAGCAGTCCGCTCAAATCAGTATGCAAAAACCAGTGGAGATTCTTCGGACAAATTTGGTCGAAAAATTATCATGCATAAAGGGACCGAAATTTGTAACAATTTCAACAACGAAAAAGGCTGTTCCAGAAGAGGTTGTCCTAGACTTCATATTTGTCTAAACTGCAAGTCAGAAAGTCACAAGAAGATCTCCTGTGGACAATCTCAAACAGACAACACAAGAAAACACACAACACCATCAACACGTTCTCAAAAATCAGAGTGACTATCTTTCAACGCGTCTACGCCAATTAATATAGACAATTTAAGAGCAGAATTAGTAGAACACCCCGATCGCCTTTTTGTTAGTTACTTGTGCGACGGCCTGCAAAAAGGTTTCGATACTCTGATATGGCCTTATCCAAACGACCAAAAAGTGTGTAAAAATTTACAATCTGCCTTAAAACAACCTGATGAAGTGGACAAATTGTTGAGGCTAGAACTTGATAATGGGTTTTTACAAGGCCCGTTTGAGACTCCTCCTTTCGAACACTATAGGGTTTCACCTTTAGGTATAGCGGAGAGAAAATATTCCGGTAAAAAACGTTTAATTGTGGACTTGTCTTCGCCCCGTAATGATACGAATCATTCGAGCATTAACGATTTAATAGATAAAGATCTGTGCAGCCTTTCATACGTTAAAATAGACGATGCTATAGCCGCTATTAGAGAAACCGGAAAAGGCGCTATCCTTTGCAAAACAGACATATCAAATGCTTTTAAGTTACTACCTATTAAACCTGAACAGATGCCATACTTCATGGTGCGATGGAAAGACAAATTTTATGTGTTCACGCGCTTAGTATTCGGGAGTCGATCATCGCCAAAAATATTTGACAACCTATCGTTGGCAATTTGTTGGATCGCAAAGAACAATTACAAAATTGACTTGATTTTCCATCTGCTTGATGACTTTCTGACGGTGCAACATGCAGATTCCGATGGCGATAGAACGATGGCTCTACTGACACATATATTTAATAGACTTAAGGTACCAATATCTCCTTCTAAAACAGTAGGTCCCACCACCTGCTTGGAGTATCTAGGTGTCATTTTGGACTCGTTGAGTATGGAGGCTAGATTACCGCGCGATAAAGTAGAAAGAATTATAGAATTCATACAATTCATGTTAAATAAAAAATCGTGCACAAAAAGACAACTACTTCAGCTATTAGGTCACTTTCAGTTTGCATCACGAGTGATTATGCCGGGACGTAGTTTCGTGTCATATTTGATTAAACTGTCAACAACAGTTAAGGACCTACACCACTTTGTCCACTTGAACAAGAGCTGCAGAGAAGACCTTCTCATGTGGTTAAAATTTCTCGAGAACTGGAACGGTGTATCCATGTTCTATGACGAAAAAACAACATCAGCAGACGATTTACAATTGTACACGGATGCAAGCTCTACGCTAGGATTTGCAGCTTTCTTCCAGAATAGCTGGTTCTGTAGTTCTTGGCCTGTCAAAATTCCAAGTGATGCCTCAATGGCTTTCCGCGAACTCTATCCGATAGTTGCCGCAGCAGTGTTATGGGATGGCCCGCTTTCGAGCCGCGGCGCCACAAGCCAAACAGAACCCAGAGGAATGCCCGGGAATGTCGCAGGTGATGTGGGGTTGAAGTCGTTGGTGGAAAACATGTGGGAATCTTCAGTTAGTGGAAACACCCTGAAAGTGTACAGCACGGGAATGGACTGCTACAAACAATTTTTACGCAGCCAAGCTGTTGTGTATGTTGGTGGCAGTCCACCACCAGTGACAAATGATTTACTTATCAATTTTATTGCTTACTGTTATCATTTTTTAAAACTTAAGTATCAAACTATCAAGTTATATCTATGTGGCATTCGTTTCTTTTATATTAGACATGGAAAAGATTCACCTTTAGAGTCAAAATTAACAAACGCTAAGGTATACACATTCCTTAATTCAGTAAAAAGATTGCAAAATAAAGAAAAACGGGAAAGGCTCCCGATAGATATTGTTTTATTAAAAAAGATAGTTCAAAAATTGAAAGAAGGTTGTTTCGGATTGTATGAAGACATTTTAATGTCATGTTGTTGTAGTGTTGCATTTTTTGCCTTTTTAAGATGCGGAGAATTTACAGTGAATGAGAAAGCGCCAATCAATTACAGCACACTCAGATTAGAAGACATTAAGGTTAACGAAGAATTTATCATTTTACATCTAAACCAGTCAAAATCTGATCCTTTTAGAAAAGGTATAGAAATTTTTGTATATGCCACACACAACCAAGTCTGCCCTGTAGCAGCACTCAAAAAATATCTGAAGTACAGGGGACATTCTAACTCAGATGCCCTCTTCATCATGCAAAATGGATCACCATTGACCAGAACAAAATTCATAAGTAACTTAAAACATGTTCTCAGAAGTATTGGTATGGACGATTCTAAGTATAATGGTCATAGCTTTAGAATTGGTGCGGCTACAACTTGCGCAAAATTGAGGATCGAAGATCATTTAATTAAAACACTCGGTCGTTGGTCATCAGATTGTTACACAACTTACATTCACACCGATAAAACTACTATTCAACACGCACAAAAGGCCATGTCAAATTTATATTAGGTAAATTAAAGCATAACATAGTTTGCTTGCGTACTTCACGTTTCGAAGTTGAATTTACCTTCTCGAATGTCATTGACACACTTGTAGAAACGCGTGTTGCATTAGCTGCATTTGCATTTTCTTGTAAATATGTACAGTGAACCAGCTTTGTTTCCCATATGTGTTAATTTCAAATACTGTACTCGTATATAGACTGATGTTTTCCCCTACACTATGTTTTTTATTATGATTATTACTCAATTGTTTGTTTCAAATGTTTTTGTAAGCCTACTTGATGCTGTTGAATTATATTTGTATATGTACTTTGTACCAAGCCTGCTACCGTAGGCTCATCACTCATCGCCTGCTATCGTAGGCTCATCACTCACCGCCTGCTATCGTAGGCCCACCACTCGCCGCCTGCTATCGTAGGCCCATCACTCACAGCCTGCTATCGTAGGCCCGTCACTCACCGCCTGCTATCGTAGGCCCATCACTCATCGCCTGCTATCGTAGGCCCATCACTCACCGCCTGCTATCGTAGGCTCATCACTCACCGCCTGCTATCGTAGGCCCATCATCACAGCCTGCTATCGTAGGCCCGTCACTCACCGCCTGCTATCGTAGGCCCATCACTCATCGCCTGCTATCGTAGGTCCGCCACCGCCTGCTATCGTAGGCCCATCATTCACAGCCTGCTATCGTAGGCCCATCACTCACCGCCTGCTATCGTAGGCCCATCACTCACCGCCTGCTATCGTAGGCTCATCACTCACCGCCTGCTATCGTAGGCCCATCACTCACCGCCTGCTATCGTAGGCTCATCACTCACCGCCTGCTATCGTAGGCCCATCACTCACCGCCTGCCATCCTAGGTAGCACTCACAATTGCTTTATCAGTCATTCTCTCATATGTACCAATAGTTGCAATGTTTGTGTTTATTTTGTTGAAAATATGTACAGTGATTCTTTTTGTTTAGTATACACAGTGTCGTACTCAAATATAGAGTACTGTTATTTACTTTGGTACTCACTTGTTCCTTAAAATGTTTTATGCAAGTCTACTTGCAAAACGCATGTGTCTATGTATTTCGTTCCAAGCCTGCTATCGTAGGCAATTTCACTCCCAGATTATTTTGCTGTTGTTGTTTTTGATGCACATCACTCAGCTACTTGGCCATGCCATGAATTAGCAAGTTTAAAAAGTTATTTAAAACTGATATGTTACGTACTATAGATTCACACAGTCTTATACATAGAAATTAACAAATTGTCTTCACGTTGTGCACAGCTGTATCATATAAAAATATTATTATTGTGTCTCGCTTAATATGTATTGCTCTTCAAGGATTCTTCTTTCTTGGCCACAAAACAATTTATTATGTCAAATGCGCTTTCCATCATCCCTTGTTTCTTATGGGGATTGGGCTCATAAGCCAATACCAAGAAAGAAGATGGCATACTGGCTTGAATCATACCAGACTTATTTTTGCAATACTTGTATCATGTTTTTTCTAGTCTTTACCTAGTCATTGTTTAAGTCTGATGTTCTTAGCCAGTTATGCCATAAAATAAAATCCTAAACCTTTTATGCCTTGTCTGATTTTAATTGAGTATAAATTGAAGTTTACGTAGTAAACGCAGTTTATGCAAAATTAGAAATCCCATTCTACTTTCGCTTTAGTATTTACATTCCGCACTTCCGGTATTTTCTTTATCACGTGACCAAATCAGCATCCCGATTCCGAAAAGTCGAACCCGTACCGCATCAGCAGCTAATTAATATTCATGCGCCTTCTGTTTACAAACAAGATAACTGATCGATTGACAACATTATCCACCATCCGTCCCCGCGTCGCACCTTGAAGAGCAATGCCTTCTGGTTAAGGACTCTGCCAGTATGCCTTGTTTGTGGGGGATTGGGCTCATAAGCCAATACCAAGAAAGAAGATGGCATACTGGCTTGAATCATACCAGACTTATTTTTGCAATACTTGTATCATGTTTTTTCTAGTCTTTACCTAGTCATTGTTTAAGTCTGATGTTCTTAGCCAGTTATGCCATAAAATAAAATCCTAAACCTTTTATGCCTTGTCTGATTTTAATTGAGTATAAATATAAATGCTTTTAATAGAGTTTTCTCGCATAAAATGCATTCATCGAACGATTATAACTATATCGTATTTATATCAAATACATAGTCAAAATAGTAATGTTCATCTCGCACGCGATGAAAAGGAATACAATTCCATCAATCACCATAAAAATAATGATATCAGAAGCCTTAATACCGCCTCGGGTCAATTTGACATAGTTCAACATTTTAATAGAAACATTTCACTTCCATTTATATTCTAAATTTATCACATTACGTCGTTAATTCTAGCCGATCGGTTCTCGTTTTAATTGATGTGCTCGTATATATGGTCTCGCGGGGTATCACAGCTTCTGATAATTGAAATAGTATCTTGATTGAAAAAAAGCATTGGCGAAAAATACTATAAAATGGCTCGTAGAAGTTACGTGATATAAGAAAACACGCATACAAGAATTGCTTTTTTATTACCATTCAGAAAGTTGAAAACTAAATTCTTTTCATGTCAAATCAGTGATAAATAAACCAACGATGGATGGCTGTTAATGCAGAGCGTGTCAGCAACACAAACAAAACAGGCAAGCACAATGTACGCAATGTTTCAAATAAAAGAAATTTTATTAAAGGTAAGATTTAAGATTACATATTCGCATTAGATTTGTTAAAACAGTGCGCAATGAGCATTCACATGCCACTTTCAAGCGTTCCTGTTGTAAAACCATTGATTAAAAAAATGAGTCAGAGATAAGAAGAAGACTGGTTGGAATTGTTCACTTATTTCGACACTATTTCACTCATATCACGGCGGTCCGTTAAAGTTATTGATGTCTTAGCTACTACTTTACAATTTCCTGGGTACTCTTATGTATACTAAAGTACCCCGGGTACGGAAAATACGCTAAGGCACCCGGCAAAACTCCGGGGTACTTTTTTTGTTTATTGTTCATATCCCGGGTACTTTGTAGTATACTTAAAAGTACGCGGGGTCATTTAAAGTAGTACCTTAATCGACAAAGACCAATTGAGCAACAGTTCACCTTCTTGCACTTTTCCCCGTTAAGCTGGATCATCGTAACCTAATGCAGAAATTTACAGAAGTTTCTGACAACTGCTGCCCTAAGTATAAATGGGAGTGAGGGGTGAGAATCGCTGTTTATGAATAATTGTACGACAAATCTTTGTACAAGTTATTTGGCCTACCATGGAACAGAACCCGTGTACTGCGGATTTGCAATAAAGCGTTCTACCAAATCAGCTAACCGTATATGAAACCATATGATTTTAGTTTGCCACTGAAATATTAAGCGATTGGTCAACTAAATCCGTGTTAAACTAGCAAGACTTAGGCGGTATTGCACGTAATAAATGACAATCCTTTGAAGGTATTCAACGAACACCATGAGTCCCTCATTGATCAGGTAAAACCCCGTATCAATTAAAACTGAGCATTACATTTAAATTGCCCTTTATTTGTAAACGTACAATATGTCATAATGAAATCTCATGTACATTAAGCAAACCAATATACAGAAGGGGTAATCACGTGACAAACAAGATGGCGACGTCGATGTAGGTACATAATTTTTTCTTCGTTCTTTTTTACACGAAAATCTGTGCACAAGTACCTTCAAGGGAGTGACCTTGATCTTGATCAGAATGGCCGGAAAGTCCATCCTTAGCCAGGTCTGCATGGATGCTACCCTACACACAAATTTGACGAGTAATACCCGAATCCAAGCTAAAGTTATTGAGCGTACAAATAAATATGATCCGAATAAAGGTCCCCATGCACGCTTGGTATATGCTAAGTCTCGTCACTATTGCCAATGCAAACTAAATTGACTCGAAATCACCTGTTTACTTTCCCCCCCATTTTAGTTACAGTCCCCTTGACCTTGCACAGACTGGCTCCAAAATCTATCCACCCAGATGAGGTCTTCTATATGTCTTATAAACCAGGGACCTATACAAATGCAGATCCCTGCATAAACAAAATATTTCTGTTCAATATTTCAATCCGAACTTGTTATTGAGTGGAAACTATTTTCCATTTTAGCAACAGTGAAATTGACCCGATCACCACGCAAGCTCGCTTTATCCAAATTATCATTAAATTTCATGAAGGTTGGTCAATGCAAACTAAAATTATAGGAAACCTACAAGCCTGCCGATTTAATAACCAGGAGTTTTGATTTCATAAAAAATATCTATATTCAGTCAATGACTAAAATTCGTAAATTGTGTCAGCTAGACAGACAAAGCCATGACAATGCATTCCCATAAAACCCTCTCAAACTTATATTGTATCACGGACTCTAGATGAGACAATATACACTCCGTGATTGTATGTATAACGACTATCTAATATTGATGTCTTATGTTTTAAATACATTTTAATTTCAGGTATAATTTCTAAAACATTTCAAAGGGTGAGAGCATATTTTAAGGTTATTTGTATGGTAATTTAAGTTTTTATCACTAATGTGTAATTGAGAGGACTAGGTAAAATACAAGATCTATCAGTACGCAGATTACGTCTGAATGTATATGTCCCTGCTTCTATTGACTGACAGACATTTGGGTAAAACAAAAGTGAATTCAATCCGTTTGAAATGAAGCAATTTAATTACTTTGTCGCATTTTTAACACTGCACACATCAAAATGAGATCAAAATGAAAATGACACTAGTAAAATCGGGCATTTAATAAGATTGAAAATACATATGGAACAATGTTTGAAAGGAAAATACTGTTGATATTAAAGAAAATAATTTAGTACAAGTCAGGGCACTCATATCAAATGTAAAACATGTGTTCAATATGACAAAGAACTACAACCATAAGTACCATAGTGCACATACGTTTAGATTTCAAACATGTTTATATTCCCTTTAGTACTACCATTTAAATGCACATATTCATTAGAAAGATATATTCTAAGTAAATTTAAGGAGGTATGCTAATTTTTGGAACCCATCAGAAGTAAGGCAGCAAATCAAAAGTATACTGATGTATGGTCAATACATTTGATATACATAATATCAAAGAGAAACAACATAAACACATACACGTCATCAATGCCAGTACTGTTTTATAAATCATAACAAACATTTGTGTTTAACTACTTTTTTTATCGACGTCTGGAACATCTGTCTGCCTTCGCCCCTTGCCGCTGGCGGTCGAGAGCTATTACCTGTGCAACAGAAATGGGCTTGAAAGTTCATTGGGAAACTGGGCTGATTAAATGTGCTTAAAGTGCCATCCCAGATTAGCGGGTGTGAATTATACATTGTATTCATGCTTTTGTGTTAATGTAGCAAAATGGAACAAACATTTTGTGTAGAGTTAAGTTTGACAATTCTACACTCAACATGACACAAATTTTAAGTGTTAACATGTTACATGCTTAAGTATTGTGTATTAATGTTTCATTAGTAATTTTATTCTGATGATTATGAACAAACTGGTTTTGTCAAATAAATAGACATTTATCACAATAGCTATATATCCGATCTTCATATTTGGAGCATATAACATATACCTTTAAAATGTATTCGAAAAATACTTTTAAAATTTTACATTTCAATTTTTCAATACATAATTCTATGTCATTAAGCTATCATTTACATTTTTCTCCGAAGACCCCAATCTCTGGTCTAAGACAGATAAAGGTGTTTTTTTCCCTCCCATTGCTTACAAACGTGTTTTATTATCAAAACAAAATGTTACTGTATCTTTAATTTACCATATGTATGTACAGATACCTAACATGACGTAACATGCCTCACCATCAACCGGTTACATATTTCTTTGTCTTGTGTTATATGTGGAATGATGGGCATATTGTCATTTTCCTTAATAAAGTATATCTATCTATATCTATGTTTTATTAATTGGGTTATCACAGAACTGAGATTGATTGCAGACAAAGTAAAACAAGAGGGTCATGATGGCCCTGAATTGCTCACCTGACTTACCTTGCTACATCAACTTAAATTCTATCAGACCCATATACAATCCCAAGAAAGATTTAATTAATTAATACATTCTGACAAAATTTCATTATTAAGACGTGATGAAAACTGTGACCTCTTTCATTTACACAAGGTTTTACTAGAATTGGCCCGTCGACCTAATTGTTGACCCCAGATGACCAACATACGATCCAAAATCAGATATTATCAAGATAAACATTCTAAGTATACTTCATTAAGATCAGATGAAAACTATGACCTCTATTGTCAGAATAATTGTCTACACAAGGTTTTTCTATGATTTGACCTAGTGACCTAGTTTTTGACCCCAGATGACCCAAATACAATCTTAATGCAGATTTTATCAAGATAAACATTCTGACCAAATTTCATAAAGATTGGATGAAAACTGTGACCTCTATTGTCTAAACAAGGTTTTTCTTTAATTTGACCTAGTGACCTAGTTTTTAACCCCAGATGACCAAAATACAATCCCAACCCAGATTTCATCAAGATAAACATTCTGACCAAATTTCATAAAGATTGGATGAAAACTGTGACCTCTATTGCCTACACAAGGTTTTTCTAATATTGACCCCAGGTGACCCAAATACAATCCCAACCCAGATTTTATCAAAATAAACATTCTGATAACATTTTATAAAGATTGGATGAAAACTGTGACCTCTATTGTCTAGACAAGAATTTTTCTATTATTTGACCAAGTGACCTAGTTTTTGACCCCTGATGACCCAAATACAATCCCAACACAGATTTCATCAAGATAAACATTCTGACCAAATTTCATAAAGATTGGATGAAAACTGTGACCTCTATTGTCTACACAAGGTTTTTCTATTATTTGACCAAGTGACCTAGTTTTTGACCCCAGATGACCCAAATACAATCCCAACCCAGATTTCATCAAGATAAACATTCTGACCAAATTTCATAAAGATTGAATGAAAACTGTGACCTCTATTGTCTACACAAGGTTTTCTAATATTGACCCCAGGTGACCCAAATACAATCCCAACCCAGATTTCATCAAGATAAACATTCTGATAAAATTTTATAAAGATTGGATGAAAACTGTGACCCCAGATGACCCAAATACAATCCCAACCCAGATTTCATCAAGATAAACATTCTGACCAAATTTCATAAAGATTGGATGAAAACTGTGACCTCTATTGCCTACACAAGGTTTTTCTATTTTTTGACCTAGTGGCCTACTTTTTGACCCCAGATGACCCAAATACAATCCCAACCCAGATTTCATCAAGATAAATATTCTGACCAAATTTCATAAAAGATTGGACGAAAACTGTGACCTTTACTGTCTACACAAACAAATTGTTGACGGACACACGCACGCACGCACACACGCACGCCGGACATCACACGGTCACATAAGCTCACCATGTCACTTCGTGACAGGTGAGCTAAAAATGCAGATAGATTCTTGTATAGTCCCAACTAGTGCAACCTGCTGTGGGAATAAGTTGTGAATACAATTACTCAATGAAAAATAAATACACAATATCTAGGCATTTGATAATATTTCAGATAACCTTTCCATCACAAAACAATGTACATTTAAACCTCGCATTAATAGTAGACAACTGTAGTGGAACAACACAAAGGTTAATTGGCAAGTTATTTCCCTGCCTAGCTAACAAGCAACACTCAATAGGTTACATGTGAATTAATTGGTTGCATACAGAGATTCCATAAGATTCATGACACAAAATGTATGAAGAATAAAAGGTCAATAAATCATGTGTGAATCACTTGGTTAATTTGATCCAAGTGAATCAGTGCTTATTGTTACAGGTAACTCACTAAGTGATATTTTGGAACAATGAATACAATAACCCAGTCCCAGCGTAATGTGGATAGTTAATTGAAAAATATGGCTGCCAGGTTGCGGAGTGAGATAAAACAAATGTTTGTAGCTAGTTCCATGAAGATTGGACAAAAAATGGCAAATCTAGTGTTCATTAGGTTTTCCATAAGCAAGAAAAGTAAAACTGCCCCACCCGCAGGTAGTAGGAATGCTATTCAGAGGACCAGAACCCTTTTTGACATCAAGTGAAACATCAATAAAACATGTTTCATGAAGATTAGACCAAAAATGTGATGTCTAGAGTAATCACAATTTTACTATATAGTAGCCAAATAAGGAAAAACGCCTTCTGACCCCATTCCTGTATGAATGTTTTCAACTTAGTTAATACATGACTAATACAAATATTTTCATTAATTTTACCTAGTAACCTAGTTTTAAATACCACATGACGCAGGTAAAAAGTGATATCTCATTAAGACAAATGCTAAAATTTCTATTATTAGGAAATCAATGTGGCCTCTGGAGTGCTCACAAGGTGAATGTTGTAAAGGCACGAAAGGCCAACAGACAAAAGGTAATCACAAAAGCTCACCATAACCTAGAAACAACATGCTGCATTAAATTGATACAGATGCCCCTGGTGGAAACCTTGCTAGTTTTAATTTATTGTCCCATATGAACAGTTCTTAGTCCGAAAGTTTGTCATGTTTAAACTGAGGTCAGATGACGAGGGTGTGTTATTATGGTGTTGACATACATCATCCATCCAAGTATCAAAACTTTGTAGGAAGCACCGATATTAACTTTGTCAGTATGGACAACCAATCAATACAATCACTATGATAAAGATTTTGCACAAATCATTATGGTAGATCAGGTTTCTTGAAACAAACTATATTTTTTACGCCTGTTCAGTAAACTGTGCCTACTGATGTATTTAATAATGTTTCAGTTGGGTATATATTTTACCTGTTCCACTTGGCCCTCTGCAATTTTTTTCATCTCATCTTTCAGATTTCTTGAATTTGGTAAATCCTTAAATAACAATTGAAAACCATAGAATATGATGAATAAAAATAAAAACAGCAACAAATGAATACAAAAATAAATGTCCAATTCTTCAAGAACAGAATCTCTTGATTCAATTGCTGTATTCAAAGAACACTTTACGCAGAATGCACTGGATGATCTGTGACACCAGGTTACGTATCTGCATTAAGCCACTAACTTCAAGTGTCCTCTGTGACCTTGACCACTGACCTACCGACATGCTTAATATATTGGATAATTATTTTTGCCTAAAACCCACAGGAAGGTACAAGGAAAAGATCTTTAATGATTTTCTTTTAATACAGAAAATTGTGAGCAATAAAATTCATATTGTACATAAACATGTAATACTGATTACCACTAGTAATAGCTGAGTGCTGCATATTGTACATAAACATGTAATACTGATTACCATTAGTAATAGCTGAGTGCTGCATATTGTACATAAACATGTAATACTGATTACCACTAGTAATAGCTGAGTGTACATAAACATGTAATACTGATTACCACTAGTAATAGCTGAGTGCTGCATATTGTACATAAACATGTAATACTGATTACCACTAGTAATAGCTGAGTGCTGCATATTGTACATAAACATGTAATACTGATTACCATTAGTAATAGCTGAGTGCTGCATATTGTACATAAACATGTAATACTGATTACCACTAGTAATAGCTGAGTGTACATAAACATGTAATACTGATTACCACTAGAACATGTAATAGCTGAGCGCTGCATATTATTAACATGCCTTTACTTCAGACTATTTGAACAACATTCGAACATTTAAACTACATGTACTTGTTAGAAGCTGAATACCATATATATATATATATATATATATATATATAGAAGAAACATACTTAATTTGAGTGCCAACAAACTTACTAAGAGATATTATTTGATGAAGGTTTTGCAGCAGTGTAAAAGGCTGTTGATAGATTGGAAATGAGACTCCAGTAAAGATAAAGGGGCTGTTTATAGATCGGACATGAGACTGCAGCAAAGTTCAAGTGGCTGTTGATAGATTGGAAATGAAACTACAGCAAAGGTAAAGGGACTGTTGATAGATTGGAAATGAGACTGCAGTAAAGATAAAGAGGCTGTTGATAGATTGGAAATGAGACTGCAGCAAGTTAAAGGGGCTTTTGATATGTTGTAAATGAGACTGAAGCAAAGGTAAAGGGGCTGTTGATAGATTGGAAATGAGACTGTAGCAAATGCAAAGGGACTGTTGATAGATTGGACATGAGGCTGTAGCAAATGTAAAGGGACTGTTGATATATTGGAAATGAGACTGTAGCAAATGTAAAGGGACTGTTGATAGATTGGAAATGAGACTGTAGCAAATGTAAAGGGGCTGTTGATAGATTGGAAATCAGACTGCAGTAAAGGTAAAAGGGCTGTTGATAGATTGGAAATGAGACTGCAGCAAAGGTAAAGGGGCTGATGAACGATTGAAAATGAGTCTGCAGTAAAAGAAAAGGGGCTGTTGATAGATTGGAAATGAGACTGCAGCAAAGGTAAAGAGGCTGTTGATAGATTGGAAACCAGACTGCAGTAAAGGTAAAAGGGCTGTTGATAGATTGGAAATGAGACTGCAGCAAGTTAAAGGGGCTGTTAATATGTTGTAAATGAAACTGCAGCAAGGTAAAGGGGCTTTTGATATATTGGAAATAAGGCTGAAGCAAAGGTAAAAGGGCTGTTTATAGAAAAGAAATGAGACTGCAGCAATGGTAAAGGGACTGTTAATAGATTTGAAATGAGACTGTAGCAAATGTAAAGGGGCTGTTGATAGATTGGAAATGAGACTGTAGCAAAGTTAATGTGGCTGTTGATAGGTTGGAAATGAGACACCAGCAAAGGTAAAGGGGCTGTTTATAGATTGGAAATGAGACTGTAGCAAATGCAAAGGGACTGTTGATATATTGGAAATGAGACTGTAGCAAATGTAAAGGGACTGTTGATAGATTGGAAATGAGACTGTAGCAAATGTAAAGGGGCTGTTGATAGATTGGAAATGAGTTTGTAGCAAAGTTAATGTGGCTGTTGAAAGGTTGGAAATGAGACTACAGCAAAGGTTAAGCGGCTGTTGATAGATTGGAAATGAGACTGTAGCAAATGCAAAGGGACTGTTGATAGATTGGAAATGAGACTGTAGCAAATGTAAAGGGACTGTTGATAGATTGGAAATGAGACTGTAGCAAATGTAAAGGGACTGTTGATAGATTGGAAATGAGACTGTAGCAAATGTAAAGGGACTGTTGATAGATAGGAAATTAGACTGTAGCAAATGTAAAGGGACTGTTGATAGATTGGAAATGAGACTGTAGCAAATGTAAAGGGACTGTCGATAGATTGGAAATGAGACTGTAGCAAATGTAAAGGGACTGTTGAAAGATTGGAAATGAGACTGTAGCAAATGTAAAGGGACTGTTGATAGATTGGAAATGAGACTACAGCAAAGGTAAAGGGGCTGTTGATAGATTGGAAATGAGACTGTAGGAAATGTAAAGGGACTGTTGATAGATTGGAAATGAGACAACAGCAAAGGTAGAAGGGCTGTTGATAGATTGGAAATGAGACTGTAGCAAATGTAAAGGGACTGTTGATAGAATGGAAATGAGACTGTAGCAAATGTAAAGGGACTGTTGATAGATTGGAAATGAGACTGTAGCAAATGTAAAGGGACTGTTGATAGATTAAAGATGAGACTATAGCAAAGGTAAAGGGGCTGTTGATAGATTGGAAATGAGACTGTAGCAAATGTAAAGGGACTGTTGATGGATTGGACATGAGACTGTAGCAAATGTAAAGGGACTGTTGATAGATTGGAAATGAGACTACAGCAAAGATAAAGGGGCTGTTGATAGATTGGAAATGAGACTGTAGCAAATGTAAAGGAGCTGTTGATAGGTTGGAAATGAGACTACAGCAAAGGTAAAATGGCTATTTTTTGTTTTGAAACGAGACTGCAGCAAAGGTAAAGGTTATCTTTAAAGAAGGAGCCAGATGATATGTATATTTTCTTGGTCTATAGCAAAGTTACTTTAACCCTATTCGGCTCTGGAGAAAAGCTAAATGAGCTATTTGCAACCATCATTAAACCAGAAAAGCCTGCGAGAAACTTGCATTTTGTTTAGGTTTTAAGCTGCTGGAAATGAAGCTTATAATCTCAAATCTAGTAAGGTTGAGTTTAATTTGATTTTCTAAGGAACTCTAAAAACGTCAAAGTGAATACATAATTGTTAAAGGGTTGATATTCACTTACCATAACAAAGAGCTTGGTGACCTTGTACAGGCGGGTGGAGCAGGAAGTGAAGATGAGGTCACCAGGGGTCACACCATGGTCAGCCAGGACACGGTCCACTATCTCTTGTAGGCGCTGGACATGAGAACAGACAAGAGTATGCTTAATGGGTATGATTAATGGACACGGTCCACTATCTCTTGTATGCCTTGGGCATGAGAACAGAGGCAAGAATGAGTATTCTTAATGGACACGGTCCACTATCTCTTGTAGGCGCTGGACATGAGAACAGACAAGAGTATGCTTAATGGGTATGATTAATGGACACGGTCCACTATCTCTTGTATGCCTTGGGCATGAGAACAGAGGCAAGCATGAGTATTCTTAATGGACACGGTCCACTATCTCTTGTATGCCTTGGGCATGAGAACAGAGGCAAGAATGAGTATTCTTAATGGACACGGTCCACTATCTCTTGTATGCCTTGGGCATGAGAACAGAGGCAAGAATGAGTTTTCTTAATGGACACGGTCCACTATCTATTGTATGCCTTGGGCATGAGAACAGAGGCAAGAATGAGTATTCTTAATGGACGTGGTCCACTATCTCTTGTAGGCGCTGGACATGAGAACAGACAAAAGTATGCTTAATGGGTATTATTAATGCACACGGTCCACTATCTCTTGTATGCCTTGGGCATGAGAACAGAGGCAAGAATGAGTATTCTTAATGGACACGGTCCACTATCTCTTGTAGGCGCTGGACATGAGAACAGACAAGAGTATGCTTAATGGGTATGATTAATGGACACGGTCCACTATCTCTTGTATGCCTTGGGCATGAGAACAGAGGTAAGAATGAGTATTCTTAATGGACACGGTCCACTATCTTTTGTAATTCACAACTCAGCTATCTAGAGATTTAAGCTCCAGTTTTAGGATTACAAATCATCACAAATTTTACATTGTCAAATTTTAATGTTTACAAGAGCAGGAAATCAAAATTTACACAGTTTTTGTGGTGGAAATTAACACTTCTTACTACAGTTTATCAAAGGTCTATCAGCTAATCAGTGTTCTCTGTGTTAAAAGTACAGCCTTGGCTTGGAATACTTTTCAGTTTTCTGACTAATTTTTAATTTTTATTTAATTAAGTGTCAGAGAACTTAAGTTAATACCTTATGTGTGTTCAAACTTGAGCTTTGTCAACAACATCACTTACTATACCTTGCACCGTAGCAGCCATGCCCAAAGCTAAATTCAAGGCCACATGACTTGAATTATAACTGCTTGAAAATTATGTCTTGAACATCTACGCATCAAGTTTATGACAGAGTACAGCTTTAGAAATGTGCTCTACAAATTTAAAACATTTCATGGTTGTGCCAAAAAAAGGTCTGTGTTTAATGAGACATAAATGATTAACATATGGTCGGAGCAATGGGTATGGAAAGTATGTTCAACTACTTTTCATGGTGATGACATACTTTATATTTGAATTCAATTGGAGACAATGTAGAAGAAGTTTGATCAACAAACTGAGAACATTTTATGCTGCAGGCACGAGCATATAAAAAAAGTGAATAGCACATCTACACTTAATGGTGATGACATGTTTGAAAGTTAAATTTAATCTTTTTATAAAGGTAGAAAAATTCCACAAACTAAAACAATTTTATCAGACAAACAAATGGACCAAGTGACTGACCGACCAACATGGACTTCCCTGACAAATTTAGTTTGATGGTATATATTACACAGTCTCCATTTTATACCACAATGTTTAACAGGTTTAAAACTAGAACTTACCATCTGGACACAAATTAACGTCTGACTTGCTAACTGCAAATGATCAGATGTAAGAAATGTTTTAAATGTATACCTGCACAAACAGGGGACTTAATGCCCTTTCATAATTGTCACCAATTTAATACATTTTTGGGTTGAAATAACTTTAAAGTTTAGAGAAACCATAGACACTATTTGGCAGGGTGGGGGAGGGGCAGGGTGGGAGAGGGGGAGGGTAGGAGCAGGGGATTGGCGAAGGTCTAAATGCTTCTACATACAGGGTGGGGGAGGGGCAGGGTGGGAGAGGGGGGGGTAGGAGCAGGGGGAGGGTAGGAGCAGGGGGAGGGTAGGAGCAGGGGATTGGTGAAGGTCTAAATGCCTCTACATACAGGGTGAGGGAGGGGCAGGGTGGGAGAGGGGGAGGGTAGGAGCAGGGGCTTGGTGAAGGTCTAAATGCCTCTACATACAGGGTGAGGGAGGGGCAGGGTAGGAGCAGGGGGAGGGTAGGAGCAGGGGATTGGCAAAGGTCTAAATGCCTCTACATAAGTCTTGCTCTGGGGAAATGTGGCTCAATGCATGTGTGTAAAGTGTAATCACAGATTGGCCTATTCAGTCTGCAGGCTCAATGCATGTGTGTAAAGTGTAATCACAGATTGGCCTATTCAGTCTGCATGGCTCAATGCATGTGTGTAAAGTGTAATCACAGATTGGCCTATTCAGTCTGCAGGCTCAATGCATGTGTGTAAAGTGCAATCACAGAGTTGCCTATTCAGTCTGCAGGCTCAATGCATGTGTGTAAAGTGTAATCACAGATTGGCCTATTCAGTCTGCATGGCTCAATGCATGTGTGTAAAGTGTAATCACAGATTGGCCTATTCAGTCTGCAGGCTCAATGCATGTGTGTAAAGTGTAATCACAAATTGGCCTATTCAGTCTGCATGGCTCAATGCATGTGTGTAAAGTGTAATCACAGATTGGCCTATTCAGTCTGCAGGCTCAATGCATGTGTGTAAAGTGTAATCACAGATTGGCCTATTCAGTCTGCAGGCTCAATGCATGTGTGTAAAGTGTAATCACAGATTGGCCTATTCAGTCTGCATGGCTCAATGCATGTGTGTAAAGTGTAATCACAGATTGGCCTATTCAGTATGCAGGCTCAATGCATGTGTGTAAAGTGTAATCACAGATTGGCCTATTCAGTCTGCATGGCTCAATGCATGTGTGTAAAGTGTAATCACAGATTGGCCTATTCAGTATGCAGGCTCAATGCATGTGTGTAAAGTGTAATCACAGATTGGCCTATTCAGTCTGCATGGCTCAATGCATGTGTGTAAAGTGTAATCACAGATTGGCCTATTCAGTATGCAGGCTCAATGCATGTGTGTAAAGTGTAATCACAGATTGGCCTATTCAGTCTGCAGGCTCAATGCATGTGTGTAAAGTGTAATCACAGATTGGCCTATTCAGTCTGCATGGCTCAATGCATGTGTGTAAAGTGTAATCACAGATTGGCCTATTCAGTATGCAGGCTCAATGCATGTGTGTAAAGTGTAATCACAGATTGGCCTATTCAGTCTGCAGGCTCAATGCATGTGTGTAAAGTGTAATCACAGATTGGCCTATTCAGTCTGCAGGCTCAATGCATGTGTGTAAAGTGTAATCACAGATTGGCCTATTCAGTCTGCATGGCTCAATGCATGTGTGTAAAGTGTAATCACAGATTGGCCTATTCAGTATGCAGGCTCAATGCATGTGTGTAAAGTGTAATCACAGATTGGCCTATTCAGTATGCAGGCTCAATGCATGTGTGTAAAGTGTAATCACAGATTGGCCTATTCAGTCTGCAGGCTCAATGCATGTGTGTAAAGTGTAATCACAGATTGGCCTATTCAGTCTGCATGGCTCAATGCATGTGTGTAAAGTGTAATCACAGATTGGCCTATTCAGTATGCAGGCTCAATGCATGTGTGTAAAGTGTAATCACAGATTGGCCTATTCAGTCTGCAGGCTCAATGCATGTGTGTAAAGTGTAATCACAGATTGGCCTATTCAGTCTGCAGGCTCAATGCATGTGTGTAAAGTGTAATCACAGATTGGCCTATTCAGTCTGCATGGCTCAATGCATGTGTGTAAAGTGTAATCACAGATTGGCCTATTCAGTATGCAGGCTCAATGCATGTGTGTAAAGTGTAATCACAGATTGGCCTATTCAGTATGCAGGCTCAATGCATGTGTGGAAAGTGTAATCACAGATTGGCCTATTCAGTCTGCAGGCTCAATGCATGTGTGTAAAGTGTAATCACAGATTGGCCTATTCAGTCTGCATGGCTCAATGCATGTGTGTAAAGTGTAATCACAGATTGGCCTATTCAGTATGCAGGCTCAATGCATGTGTGTAAAGTGTAATCACAGATTGGCCTATTCAGTCTGCAGGCTCAATGCATGTGTGTAAAGTGTAATCACAGATTGGCCTATTCAGTCTGCAGGCTCAATGCATGTGTGTAAAGTGTAATCACAGATTGGCCTATTCAGTCTGCATGGCTCAATGCATGTGTGTAAAGTGTAATCACAGATTGGCCTATTCAGTATGCAGGCTCAATGCATGTGTGTAAAGTGTAATCACAGATTGGCCTATTCAGTCTGCATGGCTCAATGCATGTGTGTAAAGTGTAATTACAGATTGGCCTATTCAGTATGCAGGCTCAATGCATGTGTGTAAAGTGTAATCACAGATTGGCCTATTCAGTCTGCATGGCTCAATGCATGTGTGTAAAGTGTAATCACAGATTGGCCTATTCAGTATGCAGGCTCAATGCATGTGTGTAAAGTGTAATCACAGATTGGCCTATTCAGTCTGCATGGCTCAATGCATGTGTGTAAAGTGTAATCACAGATTGGCCTATTCAGTATGCAGGCTCAATGCATGTGTGTAAAGTGTAATCACAGATTGGCCTATTCAGTCTGCATGGCTCAATGCATGTGTGTAAAGTGTAATCACAGATTGGCCTATTCAGTCTGCATGGCTCAATGCATGTGTGTAAAGTGTAATCACAGATTGGCCTATTCAGTCTGCACAGGCTAATCAAGGAAGACACTTTCCGCTTTTAGGGTAATTTTGGTTAAAGGAAGATCAATTTTAACCAAAATGAATTTTAAACAGAAAGTGTCATCCCTGATGAGCCTGTGCTTTACGCAGACGCATTGAGCCACTTTACGCAGAGTGCGGCTAATATCCAATATAGTTGTCTAACCCGTTTGTGTCTCTGAGATCTGGACTCTGTTCCCTTGACCCCAGACAGAGATGTGTCAGCATCTGACTCGCGTCTTAACTTTTCTACCTGCCTCGGCAAGACGCTGCTAGCAACAGATTGACGTCTGCTGGAGTCCTGAAATAATTAGATACTGATAGAATCACACCTCTTCACACATGTAAGGACACAGACAAATCCATCACTCAGTTAAGGATTTGCTTCAAAAACAAAAAAATCTTGATATATATTTCTCAATTGTAAAAATTTCAAAAGGGCTACAATGCCAAAAAAAAAAATGTTGTGGCTACAATTCCATCCTAGAAAACTAGAGCTTTGTCACAGATGTGACGAATACCCCCACATGCCGCATTGACACATAATATTTTGCATGTCGTCTTCACAAAAAACAGCGGACACCATGCTCAATTTTGAAAATGCACTTAGTTACCCCTTGACCTAGTTTTTGACACAGAAAGGACCATGTTTTAACTTGGCCTTAAGATCATCTCAATACTTCTGACCAAGTTTGGTGAAGATCGGATGTAAACTACTTGAATTAGAGAGCGGACACCATGCTAAATGTTAAAAACGCACTAAGTGACCCCGTGACCTAGTTTTAGGCCCGGAAAGGCCCACGTTCAAACTTGTCCTAGAGATCATTTAGATAAAACTTGTGATCAAGTTTGGTGAGGATTGGATGAAAACTACTTGAATTAGAGAGCGGACAACATGGTGAGGTTTAAAACGCACTAAGATACCTCGTGACCTAGTTTTTGACCCGGCATGACCCATATTCAAACTTGACCTAGACACCATTTAGATACAACTTCTGACCAAGTTTGGTAAGATTGGATGAAAACTACTTGAATTAGAGAGCAGACAACATTGTGATGTTTAAAGCGCACTAAGTGACCCCGTGACCTTGTTTTTGATGCGGCATGACCCGTACTCAAACTTGCCCTAGACATTATCAAGATACAACTTCTGACCAATTTTGGTGAAGATTGGATAAAAACTACTTGAATTAGAGAGCGGACAACATGGTGAGGTTTAAAACACACTAAGTGACACCGTGACCTAGTTTTTGACCCGGCATGGCCCATGTTCCAACTTGACCTACACATCATCTAGTTACATCTTCTGACCAAGTGTGGTGAAGATCGGATTTAATTTACTTGAAATAGAGAGCGGACACCATGCTCAATGTGTAAAATGTACTAAGTGACCCTGTGACCTAGTTTTTGATCTGGCATGGCCCATGATCGAACTTGGCCTTCAGATCATCTAGATAAAACTTCTGACCAAGTTTGGTGAAGATCGGATGAAAACTACTTGAATAAGAGAGAGGACACCATGCTGAATGTTAAAAAACGCACTAAGTTACCCCGTGACCTAGTTTTTGACCCGGCAAGGCCCATGTTCGAACTTGGCCTTAAGATCATCTAGATACAACTTCTGACCAAGTTTGGTGAAGATCGGATGAAAACTACTTCAGGCCGTCAACTGACTTAAGGTGAAAATATAGGAAAAAATATAAGAATTTTTGCATCAAAATATAGGAGGTTTGGGCTTGTTTAGGGTTAAAATATAGGAATTTTATTGTAAAAAGTAATGTTCAAGAGATATGTAGAGAACTTCTTACTTACTTGTTTTCCGTCAATAATCATTAAATTTATGTTTTACTTAACAAAACAGTCCTTCATTTTCACCACCAAGGCAGATATGCTGATGCAGCAACACACTGTGGTCATCAATGTGGACACCTGAATTTTTTATTAAAATAGTTAACAATCAACAAAACACACAACATTATTAAACATAGTTTTACAACCTAACATAAGAGTGCAACATACATGTAACATTGATAATGAAATATTGAAACCGAAAACATGAATCACATTCATGTAGTATCATATTATGGTATATAATATAAATTCTGTATTTCACATTAAAATTTCTATACACACTTCAATCAGACATTTTTAGGACATGAAAAGAACACTAAAGCATCCTATATGATTACATGATTTGAAATTGAACATCAAAATAACTAATGAACAAAATTGCACTGCGATATTAATACCAATTGTAAAACAATCTAATCTCATGGGTATCAGACACACAATGGTAGATGCATATCTTAAAAACAAGAATAAGATGCTACGGTATGCATGGCAAAATGACGATAAAACATCTCAATAATCAGCAGATATACCTTAAGTATACGGTGCAAGAACATTCGCTCATCAGATATCAAAAATAAATCAGAATGTTATCAATATATGAAGATAACTTAGAACTACTTAAAAGATAACTGTTCGAATTCTATAATAACTGTACACCTTTGTGAATGTACATGAAGCTGCTGCTACCTGCAGACTACTAAGTAACAACAATGAAACATATTTTAAAACAGTTTTGTCTAAGTGGATCAAATATTTACATAATGATGTCTGTGTAATATCTTAAACAGCACACTTAACTCCTTTGTTTGAGTATAAAATGTTAATAAGAAGATCCTTTGCTGCATTCTGAGCTGTCCAGTTTTCTTTTCTTACTACTTGACACAACTGTTTCAGTTGATTCCTTTCTGGCACTACTGTCTTCATGTGTGCTTTTGCTTAATTGCTTAGTCCTAGAAACAGCTGCACTTCTTTTTTTGCTCAATTCATTCCTTTTCTGTTGGCAGTATTCCAGTCCCTTCCTCCCCTTCTTCATTCTGCTATTTGCACTTTCAAGCATACATTTCTGTGCCACCTGAATATCAACATCATTTTTTCTTTCAAACCAATCCCTAATTTTGTTGTGGCTTCTGTTAATAGAATTTCAGCACTTTTCAGCACATTATTAAATGCCTCCTCTTCAATTTTCAGTTCCTTCTCCTGTTTATTATTTTTTTTATTAAGTCTTCTTACATCCTCAAGTTCTTTTTGCAGCATTTCTTTTTCCTTTTTTTTCTTGAAGTGCTCTTTCTTTTCTCTCTGATTCTTCTTTTTCCTTCCTTACCCTCTCCTCATACATTCATTTCGCTTTCCTGGCCATACACACTTGTCTGTTGGAAATCTGGATATTGTGGACTCCTTTCACATGAGAAACTTTATCTTTTGCCAATCTCAATCCATTTATTGTCTCCATGCCAAGGCTTGCTCTCTCTGGTGTTACAGTGTTTTTGTTGTCAGACAGTGACCTTTCAACATCAGCATTTCCATGAGATATTGTTGGGCTGACTTGATAACCTGCATCATTACAGGATACTTGAAAAGTCCACTTTTTGACTTTTGCTCAGTGACTTTGTTCCAATAGTGATCAATCCTTACATTGTTGCCATTCTCATCCTTTGACCATTCTGCTGGAATTTCTGAAGTGCTGTAATCGAACCACTCATGTTTCAGGGTTGGAAGTTGTTCTTCGTTAATCACATGAGGCAGCTTTTTCGCAATGCTGCTGATAGCAGTAGAACCCATCTTATGGTCTTTGAATAGTGGATGCAAGTACTGCATGTCCCTCAATAGTAAATTGCTCAGTGGTAGGTGTCCAGTCAGATAGACAGCTACAGTGACATAGAAACTTCGAACGTTCTTCAAGATAGCATGATGCTGTTCTTTAGGCAGTTTTGAAAGCTGTCACTTGCCTGCCTCCCCTATCTCAATGTCTCTGTCTGGTAACTGATTCTGTTGATCATTCACACCCCTATCTCAATGTCTCTGTCAGGTAACTGATTCTGTTGATCATTCACACCCCTATCTCAATGTCTCTGTCTGGTAACTGATTCTGTTGATCATTCACACCCCTATCTCAATGTCTCTGTCAGGTAACTGATTCTGTTGATCATTCACACCCCTATCTCAATGTCTCTGTCTGGTAACTGATTCTGTTGATCATTCACACCCCTATCTCAATGTCTCTGTCTGGTAACTGATTCTGTTGATCATTCACACCCCTATCTCAATGTCTCTGTCAGGTAACTGATTCTGTTGATCATTCACACCCCTATCTCAATGTCTCTGTCTGGTAACTGATTCTGTTGATCATTCACACCCCTATCTCAATGTCTCTGTCAGGTAACTGATTCTGTTGATCATTCACACCCCTATCTCAATGTCTCTGTCTGGTAACTGATTCTGTTGATCATTCACACCCCTATCTCAATGTCTCTGTCAGGTAACTGATTCTGTTGATCATTCACACCCCTATCTCAATGTCTCTGTCTGGTAACTGATTCTGTTGATCATTCACACCCCTATCTCAATGTCTCTGTCTGGTAACTGATTCTGTTGATCATTCACACCCCTATCTCAATGTCTCTGTCAGGTAACTGATTCTGTTGATCATTCACACCCCTATCTCAATGTCTCTGTCTGGTAACTGATTCTGTTGATCATTCACACCCCTATCTCAATGTCTCTGTCTGGTAACTGATTCTGTTGATCATTCACACCCCTATCTCAATGTCTCTGTCTGGTAACTGATTCTGTTGATCATTCACACCCCTATCTCAATGTCTCTGTCTGGTAACTGATTCTGTTGATCATTCACACCCCTATCTCAATGTCTCTGTCTGGTAACTGATTCTGTTGATCATTCACACCCCTATCTCAATGTCTCTGTCTGGTAACTGATTCTGTTGATCATTCACACCCCTATCTCAATGTCTCTGTCTGGTAACTGATTCTGTTGATCATTCACACCCCTATCTCAATGTCTCTGTCTGGTAACTGATTCTGTTGATCATTCACACCCCTATCTCAATGTCTCTGTCTGGTAACTGATTCTGTTGATCATTCACACCCCTATCTCAATGTCTCTGTCTGGTAACTGATTCTGTTGATCATTCACACCCCTATCTCAATGTCTCTGTCTGGTAACTGATTCTGTTGATCATTCACACCCCTATCTCAATGTCTCTGTCTGGTAACTGATTCTGTTGATCATTCACATCAATGTCAAGAAGTTTCCTCCCAGTTTTTGCTCCAACAGCCTCTGCCTTCATGAAACAAACAGGAGTGTCCGCAGCAGTGTAGAGCACTCATCATACACTATATGAATGATAGGCCCCTTGGTCTGGAACGTGGTCAAAAACCTTTCAAACAAAGGGGTAACCGAGATGAGGAAGGCAAACTGAAACATGAGCTTCTTATCCTTCAGACCCTGACATATCTGTACATACCTTTCATTCTTTTCAAGATTCTTTCTTTCAGTGTTTGATTTAATGGATTTGGGCAACTTAACAGTGAAGTACTCTAAACTGACAACCCAGTTCTGTAGAACCCTGTTCATTGCTGGAAGCAAGGTCAGCCATCTACTTGGAACATGTCTAAATAATAAACTTTCATCCATGTCAAACGCAAGCTGAAGGTCAGTGAAATCTTCCCTTCTAACTGGCTGCTGTTGGAAGAACTGATGCATATCAAAGGTCAATCCTTCTGCTTCACTCCCAAACCAGTTCAACCTTTTTCGAAATGCATTGTGCACTGTATGCAAATTGCATGGTTGAAACTCCAACAAGCCATTGTGCCCATCTGCCTTTAAACTTTCATTCATTTTTCTGTGAATGGCCTTGTTTACATTTGGTCCATCAGAGGAGATCCTTATCAAGTTCTGTAATGGAAGCTTTATTTCTGGCTCATCTGCAAGCCCAAAAAGTGCTTCACTGACTATGTCTGCAGTAGCATGTCCAAACCAAAAGGCTTTTAAGAACCCGACAGACACCTCACCATCAGTGTGATTCCAATACCTAATGAGTACGTCCATTTGACGACATTGTTGTGCTGTGGTTGTCTCATCAAACATGAGGACGAATCCGAAGTTCCCGTCAATAACTTTCTTCACAATAGCTTCTAACAAATAGGGTATTACTGCCTCTGAGACAATATATGATGCTTTTGTTCTTGACAAAGAGAAATGTACAGCCACTTGACATTTGAACATCTTATGGAATAGCTTTCCAATATTATCACAGGATCTAAAAGAGAAGTCAGATGATGCAACTTTGTAACACCACAACAGTTCTGATTCTGATACCTGATTTTTCAAAGATGGTGCCAATAAAACATTTTCAATGGTCTTTCTGGTAGATTCTGACAACTCTTTGGAAAACGCCACTGTACAAGAGGCACTAGACAGACTGGTACTGGCTACAGTTGCCTCAAATGTATCTGAACCTACAGTATAATTACTTTTCACAAATAATAGCTTTTGTGAACTTGCATCGTTTTTGAACCGTGCATCGGATATCTGTTTGTGCTTAGAAGTCTTGCAATGTTGTTGCACTTGCTTGAAACCACTGTTCTTGACAGCAAATTCCTTATAGCACAGGTTGCAATATGCAAAGTCATTCTTTCACACTCTTGCACCATTGTCCAACTAAAACACCATTATCGTTAACTTTATCCAGCCACTTGTCATTCCATCTAGTCACTCCACCAGGCATGATTATGAATTATTTCACTGTTTATATAACACACATTATCATGAAGTTACACTTCATCAAAAAGCTAAGGGTTAGCGTATCACATATTGTTAGTATGAATGACTTTTAAGTTGTAAGTAACTGTATCATCATTCATTTGAAAATAAAACAATTTTTTAAAAACAGCCTCCTAAATTATTCTACAAGACTTCCAATGCCCTAAAATATTTAAATAATTTCCAATATTCAAAATAATTGGAAACCTGTTGATATGCTCAATTCCATCTAAGATCAGGAAGAGCATCCCTGGGGAAAGACCTGTTACAACTATCTGCTAGGATTTGTTCTCACCTTTGAAATGGTTGTATTTTTCTTCATCAAAGGTGTCCATATAGATATCACAGTGGTGTACAACAGCACTCCTGCAAGATGGTGATGCTTTAGAAGAGGAGGGACAGCTTTTTACACTGTAAATTAAAATATCTAAAGGCAGAATTACTTCTTATAAGTATTTTTTTAGGGGAAATTTTCAGAACAAATTATAGGAAAAAAGTAAAAAATATAGGAAAATATAGGAAATATAGGTTTTGAAAAAAATAGGAACATTCTCCAAATTATAGGAAAATATAGGAATCGGTTGACGGCCTGCTACTTGAATTAGAGAGCGGACACTGAATACGGACCGACAGACAGACAGACAAGTTCACTCCTATATACCCCCCTAAACTTGGTTTGTGGGGGTATTACTATATATTTATGAAAAAAGCTTTATACAATATTCCTATCTGCATATCTAATTTCATTAATCTCAGCAACTATATATTTTTTTGTAATCCTAGGATCAATAATAGGGAGTATACTTGTAGGGGACTTGTTTAAATCTACTTATTTTAGCTTGTTTGCATAGAAAGTGTAAGGGTTATTTGAAACTCTTGAGTCTGTTTCCTGGAACTAGAACCAGTACTTAGTGTCTAGGGGGAAAATATTAAGAACGCTTCCACAGTGGGGATTGGACCTGTGACCTCCCAATGGCTTGGCAAGCACCATATCCACTACTCCACTGTGACCTGTAGGGAACCGATTATAAATACTCCATACTGTTCGTGAATGTTTTGCCTGTTTGCCTGGCACTGGCATGGCGACAGGTGTGGAGTATCTCCGCTTGTTTTCCTTATCTCGTAATGTGGCATGTGTTGGTCCCTTCAGGTTTTCAACTGACTGATCCATGGACAGTCTGAAAACACAACAAAATAACCCTTTACCACTCAGATACGCAATTTAATGCATATGCAGTTCCTAAGAAAATCCAAATTAAATTAAAAACCTTTCTTACTTGATTCAAGTTTTACAGGCTTCATTTCGAACCATTAGATGCTGATGAGCAGCAAACAGCATAAAACCTAAACAGACTTCAAGTTACTTCCAGGCTGTTCTGGCCCCGTGTTCACAAAACGATTTTGCAATTGAAAATCGAATTTAACTGACATCGATTTTCATTTTTGCCTATCAACTACAATGGAAATCCATTTTCAATGACAAGCATAATCGATTTTCGATTGCAAAAAATGTTTTGTGAACACGGGGCCTGGTTTTATGCTGGTTGCATATAACCATTTACACTTTGCTAAGAGCGGGAAAGGGTTATGTATAAGGATACACAAAATTAACATTGTTTCAAACTTTTAGCTATTTATTCATAATCTGAAAATTTTAACAAGAGCACCGCATAACGGGTGCCACGCTTGGCTGCGAAAGCTTGTCAGATTTTTTTATTTTTTTTAAGAAGTCACAGTGACCTTGACCTTTGACCTAGTGACCCAACAAGAGATGTGTTTGTCAGAAACACAATGCCCCTACTGCGCCGCATTGAAATAAAATTTATATTTATCATTTGGCAGGTATAGAAATCATCTCCCTTTAAAGGTTATAAACCATCTTCCTTTAAAGGTTATTACTTCCCTTGAATTTTTTCCAATCCAACCGGGTGGGGGGGGGGGGGAGGGTCTCACAGTCAAATTATGACCATGTGAGACATCACTGACAACCAAGGCCTGTGGTTTAAAAGAGATCATAGCCAGAAATGATCATGTATCTATGGACATAAGTCCACAGGTATGTAATGAACATCAAAGAAATGATAATTATATCATTAAAAAAATTAATTGACAAATCAATTTGGGTTATAAATAATCTAAATAATAAATCTGTACAGTAACTGTGAGAATAACTTCAATTCTTGGAAAGGAAATATATAATATGAGATTTATAATTATATAAATTACTTCCCTTGAAAATAATTGTCTGTAACAAATCTCTATTTTTAGTAGCAAATAATTAAGAGCCACTACCGTGACTGTAGATTCACCACTCAAAATGTGCAGCTCCATGAGGTACACATGCATGCCAAATATATAAAGTGGCTATGTTGAATATTGAATAATTATCTCCCTTTAAAGCTTATTACTTCCCTTAAATTTGTATTTTTTACCGTATACCGTAAAGGATGACCTTGACCTTTTACCACAATGTGTTTGTCAGAAACACAATGCCGCCTACTGCGCCTCTTTGATTTATTTAACAAAAATATATACGTGGGCAGGTCAGATAACTATGTCCATTTAAAGCTTATTACTTCCCTTGACTTTGTTTTCATGACCCTAGACCTTGAAGGATGATGTTCAACTTGAAATTTTACCATTCAAAATGTGCAGCTCCATGAGATACACATGCATGCCAAATATCAAGTTGCTATCTTCAATATTTAAAAAGTTATGGCCAATGTTAAGATTTTAGCACAACCCCTACAGCGGACAACAAGCTTGCTATGACAATACCTCGGGTTTTCTCTGAAAACAGTCTTGCTAAAAATTGTATTTATATCATAAAGATATTGATAATTTCAATTTGTGTTTAAAGATACATATTTAGTTTGTGTATCCATGGTAAAATGTGATTTAGAGTTCCTTGATTTTTAAAGGAAATATTTAAACACTGTATTTGATAGTCAGTTGCTAATTTGACACTAATAAAGCTAAACCCAAACAACAAATTGCAATTTTAAAATGGAAATGGTTGTTTCGAATTATCCACAAACAACATTTTAAAGTTCCGAGAGAACTGTTGAACTACGTTGCATTTGCAATAGAAAAATGTAACACTCACCATAGGTCAGAGTTTTCTTCCCGACATTATACAAGCCAAGTAAGACTCTAGGTAAAACAAAAAGGTCACCAGGCCATAACTTAAAAAACCTGAATACCACTCTAGAAGCAACATATATTACTCAATCTTGATAACACATGGTAAAAAGGGTTACCTATGCCCAATTTTAATCTGGGGTAAAAAGTAGGTCACCACTACAAATTTTACAAAAACCTTGTTTCCACTCACTCTAGAAGCCATATTTATGACTCAATCTTTGATTTGACAATATCTTGGCAAAGTTTGAATTTGGGTCAAGTTAGGTCAAAAACAAAGTCACCAGTTCAAATCTTCAAAAAATCTTGTTAACACTCTTGATGCTACATTTATAACTTAACTTGATGAAACTTTGTAAAACTGTAAATCATGATAAAAGCTTAGCCTGTTTCAAATAGGGGTCAAGTTGGGTCAAAAGCTAGGTTACCAGTAACAAATAACCTGTTACCACCCTAGAAACCACATTGATGACTCAATCTCTATGTTTACTACACCTGCGTGGAGGGTCCACACTAAGGTCACGGCCTTCTGGTTTCTGTTTCCGAGGAGATCTCCGTAGAGCAGACTCTTTACTATCCTTTGAAACTGTCTTGGAAGATTTCGGGAAGAGGACAATGTGCGACTGGCAGGAGCTGAGCGTCTCATCTGTTGCAAGGACAACCCACATATGGTACAATCATTAACCCTTTGCATGCTGGGAAATTTGTCGTCTGCTAAAATGTTGTCTGCCGAATTTCTAAAATTAGCATTTTCTTCGATTTTTTTCAAAGAATACTATAAGAATAGCAAACAGTTTGGATCCTGATGAGACACCACGTTCTGTGGCGTCTCATCTGGATCCAAACTGTTTTCTAAGGCCTTCAAAATATGGTTCCAGCACTGAAAGAGTTAATTCAGTACCACAACATTCAAGTGAACATGTTTAACGAGAATTGTGGTACATATTTTTAAAACTGCTTTCTGTTTAACAATTCAAAACATAACCATTAAAATTATTTTGCATACAAAATAACAAGAAGCATATCCATTAGTTTTTCCATAAACATCTTATTGTAATATGATAATGGCGGTGCTGATGTGTTTACACTGTGATAAGAAATGACCAATAGATACTTGTATAATCATGTTTTTGTATTATATTTGAGTCTCACTTTGGGAAAACTGGGTTAAATGCATTTGCTTCAAATATCATCCCAGATTAGACTGAGCATTCAGCCAAGGCTAATCAGGGATGACACTTTTCTCTTGCATGGAATTTTTCGTTTAAAGGTAGTCTTTTTTAACAGAATATCCAGTTTGCGGACAGCAAAAGCAGATGGATGCATTTTCCTATCAATTAACTGCACACCCCTATTTTTCTATAAATTAATGTCACAATTTAATCTTAATTAAAGAATAATTGCTTAGCATGAAAGTGTCAGATCAATTGATTTCAATTATTCTTTATTTTATTTCATCTTCACCTATGTCCTTTATTTCAAGAAAGTTATGATAAAACACTGCCAGCCTAAGGTATATTGCAACGCTTTTGACTCCTGGTTAGAACCAGTACTTGATGACTTAAGCAGAAATCTTGAGAACACCCACAGAGCAGTTATCCGACCCGTGACCTTCTGGTCGCTAAGCAAACAACATATCCACCATGCCATGGCAACCTCTTAAATAAAATTAGTTGTTAGATCTTTTGCAAGACTGGAAATTGAACTAAAGCAAGATTTAGGCTACACAATTTAGCTGCATGTTATAATAACTCACCTTTCACATATTTTTCTTGAAATCTGTTCAGATGGGTATTGATCTTCTCTGCTTTCTTGTCCAGGTTGTAACTGAAGATACAAAAGCATGAATAGTTGAGCCAATAGAATATAATTGAGCCTTGCTCTATGAAAACAGGGCTTAATGCATGTGCAAAAAGTATTGTCCCATGTAAGCCTGTGCAGTCTGCACAGGCTAATCAGGGATGACACTCTTTGCTTAGACTAGATTTTTCTTAAGAAGAGACTTCCTGTAAATGAAAAACTCCATTAAAGCAGAAGGTGTCGTCTTGTATGTGGACCAAACATGCTTATCTGGGACAACACTTTACGCACATGCGCTAAGCACTGTTTTCCCCATGCGCACCTCAATTCAAGTAAGTTTAAATTGGCATAATGTGTAATACATGAAGTTATTTACATTAAATTTAATAATTTGCAAAAAGGCTTGCAACACATTGATCCGACATTATTGTATGTGCCGATTTATTCAAGAACCTGCACCAACTGTGGCATGTAATTACGCAATTAACAACTTGTCACAAAGTATTCCCAGGTAAATTTCTGGGCTATATTGATCTTAAGTGGGCAAACAGATCAGATTAATAAGGGAAATTTGTATTATTCAATTCAAGAGCCATAATTCCAAAAGTTTTCAGGCGATCTGGCTTATTATAAAAATTTACTGAGATTTTATACACTCAAAAATTGTCAACAAGTTTAACCATGATTTAAACTATTTAAGTTACAATGCGGACAAGTAAAGGTCCCAATTTGAATTCTGATGAAGTTCAAAAATTCAACTTTTATTTCTTGATATAATAATTATTTTTGATAAATGCATATATTTAAGTAAGATTAAATAAATTTAAAACATGAACAATTTGTGAACAAGTCCATTTTCTCTTACTAGATATCATGCGTGTTAAGGTCCCTGCATTCTGGCCATGTTGTAGAGGGCCGGTCCCCCGCTGGAGGCTCAGACACCTTGCTGTGACCACGACTGGCTCTCTGTAACATAAGGGAGATCATTGCTATTACCACAAATGGTTCTCTGTAAAACAAGGAAGATTATTGCTGTGACCATGACTGGTTCTTTGTAAAACAAGGGAGATATTTCTTAACTTACAATAAACTGTCTTATCACCTAGACTGGTTCTCTGTAAAACAAGGGATAAAATGTTGTAGAAGGTTGGTCCCCAGGTTTAGAATGATTACAAGAACTGTTTTACCACATAGGCTGGTTCTCTGCTGGACAAGGGAGGTAATTTGTACTTCTAACAAATAAAAAGAAATGTCCATGAGCAAGGACTAGTTCTTTGCAAAACAAGGGAGGTACTTTTTAACATAGGTCACAAAACATTGGTCAGATATAGGGTTTTCAGCACCTGAAATTTGCAAAATGGAATGATTTTGTTTTTTTGCACCTGCATGTCATATATACAGAGTTATAAATAATTTTTGACCCATGGGGGTAAATACCACCACTTTTCAAAGCAAGAGGGTAAATGGTCAAATTTTGCCTTACTTGAAGGTAAATTTGCTAAAAGTAAAACAAGAATATAGCCAAGGCACAGACACACTACTTTAATCATGTTAAACACAATAAACCATTAACTATGTTAATTCCTTCATAGGAGAAAGTTTCTTTAAGTGTTTTTTGTTTTTTAACTGTCCTTGGTTTATAGGCTCGTGAGCCACAGAAAACCTTTTTTGCCAACTTTCAACAGTTGTTTTATAAGCGTTTAAATGTGTCCTTTTTTATTTGAAAACAGAGGAAATTAAATCTTTCAGTATCGCCAGAGCAATGTTTTTACTCCCTACAACTTTTCCCATATAAAAAGAATCAATTTTACTTTGAGAAGTAATTTGTTTTGGCTTCGAAGAAGCCATGCTGACCTCTTCATGTAAACAAGCAAATTCGTTGAAGTGATATCCCTCGCAATCATACTTCTGGACACAAAAGTTTTCTGGACAGATGGACAACCCCAACGTGCATCATCTTCTTATCCATATATATACTCATACCAAGTTTTAATGAAATCCATCAAAGCACTTCCAAGACATGGCTCCGGACGCACAAAAAAAGCATTTTTTCAAGATACAAAAGGCCATAACTCCGTTATTATCTGATGGTGTACAATGCCATTTGGCGTGCATCATCCTCTTATCCATATATATACTCATACCAAGTTTCAAGGAAATCCCCCAAAGCACTTCCAAGCTATGGCTCCGGACACAAAAGTGCGGGACGGACAGAAAGACGGACGGACGGAAAGACGGACGGATGGATGGACGGGTAATGCCAAAACAATATCCCTTCGCCTATGGCGTGGGATAATAAACACATAAGCGCTTGACTGTCTGTTATAAAAATCAAAACTAAATTTACCATGCGTCTAGATGATACAGAGTATACATACCGACTGGCTAACTATTTCTACAATCCAGCGCACAAATAAGCTCTAATTTTTACGATAACCAGTCTAATATTTTGGCGAAAGACAATCAGCTGTTTATATTTTTTGTTTACGTTGTACGCAGAGAATTTACATCATTTGCCTAAGTCCAGATTGACTTGCTTAAATGTACACACGGAAATGATAAATTATCTTGATATTTCTAATGCGTATATTACACTGATATGCAGCTTATCTAGAACGCTTATATATAGCCCCACTTTAAACTTTTTAAACAGTTTTGATATATTCATATTGGTAAAACCTAAATATTTTACGACATAGACTAATTAAAAGTATAATATGATTTAAGTTAGTATTTATTTAGTATTTCCTGTTTTAATTTTGACTGTAACCAAACAAGTAAATAAAATTTCCAATTATCTACCCATGACTCTTCATTCCTATCAGATAATTTACTGTAATTACTCAATTTGCTGGATAACTTATTTTTAAGCCAAAACATTATGTTTGTTTCCATAAAACCAGTAAGTGTCATCCCAAATTAGCCTGTGCAATCTAGAGAACACCTAATGCCCAGTTTTCCAAGATTGCATCTTGTAATGTTTGCAGATAAAAAGGCTAGAACCATATTAATAAACCCACCTAACAGCAACACTGAGATGACTGTCCATGCTGAGCTATAAATTTAGCTGAATGATAATAATAACCCTTTTATGCTTTAAAGCAAAGTAAAAAATGGAGGCACTTGCATTCTCTTCAAGTTTTATGCTGTTTGCTGCTCATCAGTGTCTTAGCGTTGAATCAAGAAAGAATGGTCTAAAATTTATTTTATATTCCAGGGGCTACTTACTTGTAAAAGAGCATATCTAAGTAGTAAAGGATGTTCAAAAACTTACTCGTCTTCTGACTGGTGACATTCGTTCCAGGGAGGCTGATCCGTCAGGGTG
Source organism: Dreissena polymorpha (assembly GCF_020536995.1). NCBI lineage: Eukaryota > Metazoa > Mollusca > Bivalvia > Myida > Dreissenidae > Dreissena > Dreissena polymorpha. The sequence goes on from NC_068363.1 coordinate 43,787,237, forward strand.
GAAGCAGCGCAGTAGGCTGTCAATGTCCACGGTGGATACGCCAGCTGTGATAAATACGGAATATTACACTAGTCAATTGTTCCAAGAGTTTGTATTACTCGAGTGGCTTGTGTGATGACGTTTCACACGAGAGGCGGAGCCTTGAGTGTGATGCGAAATAGCACAAGCCACGAGAATGATACAAACTCTTGGAGCAATTGACTAGCGCAATATTCCTTTTATAATATACAACTAACGAAAATTGTTAACAATTATATTTTTTACTTTAACAAAACTGACAAAACAATGACTAAAAGTTTGGTACGCCATAGATTATTTAAGACGCGTATGAATACAGTTAATGTAAATTAAAGTGTAAACATTCCAACCGGGAAAACACAGGTTTCCGAAAACGCTTACCTTAATGCCATCGTTAATCCAATGTTTATAACAATTAAGTTGACAACTTTAAATTTAAATCTGATGTTTATAACAAAAACGTTGAAACGATATGCACTTCCACTTCTATCTTCCATGTCTTTATCGAAACTTATTTTATTGTATTCCTATCGAAATATACATTTATACACACACTCCAAAATACATTTTGAATTTGTTCTATGTTTTTAACAAACAGTTTACTGTTAAAAAACACCACGTCCTACATGGCCTTAAATTCCAGAGATTTTAGATAAAACCATTGTGTTTCGTCACAGAAATGACGTCACACGATGTACTACGTAATATAAAATATTTATATTTTCCGTGCGAGTAATGTTACGTCATTAAATGGGTCGAAGTAGTCCGGCTAGTATGGTAATACGGAATTGGAAACAGCGAGTAGCGTAATACGGGACTTTTTATTTCAACAATTGATACAACCTGTATTTTGTAAAAAGCATTAAACAGGTATATAATAAAAATGAGTAACAGTTGATGAATGCTGAGATATAAGACCCACAAACATTGTCACCAAGTTTCATGACGATCTGATTTAAACTTGTTGAAATATTCAGCATTTTCTTGAACGCCACCTGCCTGCCAAGCTGCCCTGTGTTGTAAGATGGCGTATAAAAAGGTACATGCTTTTAGATTACTGCAGTAAAGACAAATACCTTCCAACCAAAGCCTTAGAAAATCTTCACAGAGCAATAAGAAACATTTTGCAAGAGAAATATTTCAATGCTCTACCTTCGTTGTGCTGCAGGGGTGAAGAGAGTGCCATGCTCTCGGATGACGGCAGTCGGGACAGGCATCGCCTCTGACTCTCCATGTACTGCTGTACCAGACGCTCCGGCCATTCATAGGAATTCTCACTGGCCTCTGAAAGAAAGAGACTTGTTCTGGGAAAACAGGGCTAAATGCAAGTGCCCAAAGTGTTGTCCCAGGTAAGCATGTGCAGTCCACACAGGCTAATTAGGAACGACACGTTCTGCCTTAACTGGATTTTCTGCCTAAACCTTGACACAAAACATTCCATAAAAGCGAAAATAGATGTCCCTGATTTACCTGTGCAGACTACATGTGCTAACCTGGGACTACACTTAATGCACATGCATCAAGCCCAGTTTTCCAAGAACAATGTTCTAATAAAGCTGTGTCCGTTTGTTTGTGTAGGTTTGAATTTTGGCCATTTTTAACACTTTTTCAGCGATATCACAGCGTTCATTTCATCAACTCACACTTTTCCTGGTTCAGCAAGAAAACCAGCACTAAGTACACAATAATGCAATTAACTGAGAACTGCCTTATTGAATCAGATATACAGTAAGGATGGCTTTAAAAACGATCAAATAACCACTCCCCACAATAGTTATGGGGCTAGGCTGGGAATCAAACCCACAATCCTCTGATTTGTTGTCAAGCGTTCTACCAACTGAGCTAGTAGGCCCAGTTTGAAAAGCTTTGTTACAAATGTTACTTATAACCTTGTACAGTTGTTAAGCATTTTCAAGGGCAATGAACTCTGGAATGTGTTGATTACTAAGTATAAAATGTGGCAAATCCCCAATTCATAATGATTACATAGAGGATATTTGTTGGATTCGGTGGATTATCGATTTTAATTCACGAGTGATCATAGAAAATAATATTTTCACGAGTGGCGCAGCCACGAGTGAAAATATACATTTTATATGATCACGAGTGAATTAAAATCGATAATCCACCGAACCCAACAAATTTTCTTTTTATTTAATGCTTTTTTTCACAGTTTATATACATTGTTAAAGAGTTTAACTTAAGAATTTCGCTGGGAAAATGACGTCATTTCGTCCAAAAAATGACGTCATTTAACATAAACAGTGAAAATTATCGATAATTTTCACTGATAATTTTCATTGTTTGAAACAGTGAAATTATCAGTTTTAATTCACTGATATTTCTCTATAAACCACCGGAAAGCATTAAATAAATATTTACAATTTTAATATAATTACTTGACCAATGTTGAAATTGTTTGTTCCACAAACTCAGTTTGAATGCTTGCTAACCGACTGACAAACCAAACTTCGCGGTGACTCCAATATACAAAGTACCCCCTTATAATCCTTGTTTGTGGATGTATAATTATATGCAACAAGTGATTTGGACTTGCCATGGCTAAGAAATCTCACTTGCCATCGCAACAGTTAGAGTCTTTTACTATACAAGTCTAAATAAAGCAAAAGACACCTAGCCATGGCCTGTTTTGAACCCCAGGTGCATGATTTAAAGAAACTTAGTACCAGACAACTATACAATTTTGCATACATATATTGCAGCTTGTGGCTTCAGAGATTGTTTTCACTTATATACTAAAAAGTGTATATAAATCATGTGACACCTGGGGGGTGGATTGATCAACTCAAAGGGCATGATATGAACACATTTAGTAGAGGACCACTTTACAATGTACATACTCAGCAGATACGAATGATCTGAATAACTTTGAACAAGGGTCAACCAAGAATCCTTATTATGAAATGTTGTTAAAAGTTGCCCAGCAGCTTAGGAGCTGTTTGAATGAAGCACAACAGAAAAAAGTTGGTCCAAATGCACATCCTGTACACTGCACAGGTAAGTATAGGATTCCCTGAATACAAGAAGCTGCTTTCCTCACAAGGTCAGCTTTTGCTTAAACAGAACAAAAGAAACACACTCACCATAGACTTCCTTCTGTAGATTCAAGACTTTTTCTGTGGAAGACATGAGGGTAGAAGTAGGTAGTCGAGCCCTAAGTTGCTCAAGGTATTGTGTTCTAACATTGGCCAGTATTGCTGTCAGTTCATTGGTTGCCATCTCTGTAGACTGATTGTTTGCCTGTCTTTCATCTGAAAAATGGAGTTTCAAAATCTGGGCCTGTACTCACCAACAAATTCTTAGACTTAAGAAAAAAGAAAAGTCTTAGATAAAAAAAGACTATTGTCAAGCAATATGGTCCCCTACCAGTGAAACTCCACAATTGTCAGAATTTTTTCTGTTGTTGCCATAGAAACCAGAATTTTTGACGTAGGAACAAAATGAAATGACGTGCATAATCTCCATATTGCCATCTAACAATGTTTCAAGTTTCATGAACAAATATTAAGAACTTCTAAAGTTATCGCAGGATCCCGAAAAGTGTGACAGACCGACTAACTGACTGACTGACGGACACACAGAGCGCAAACCATAAGTCCCCTCCGGTTTCACTGGTAGGGACAATAAAGAAATATCTGCAGGGTTGCATATTTATTGGCTAAAATGATGCTTATACATGTACCATTAACATCTTGTTTTAACCCTTTACCATACGTTTGTTGATGCATTTTAGTCCCCCAGAATATTAAATTGTATTAAGGACCTTTCTTACTAGATTCAATTGTTCAAGGCTTCATTTCCAACCCTTAGATACTGATGAGCAGCAAACAGCATAAAACCTGAACAGTGAGTTACTTGCAGGCTGTTCTGGTTTTATGGTGGTTATAGGCAGCCGATTTTCACTTTGCTTCTGAAGAAGAATATTTTTAAAGGTGCTAACTGCCTTGCAAGACTTGACTTTCAAGTAGCTTTAGAACAGTACAGGTTTAAGAATATTCTTTATTTTTGGACTTAAGTCTAAGAATAAGTTAGTAAATATGAACCTAAGTTTGTTTTGCCCAATTGGGAATATTATGTAGAACCGTCCAATTTAGATTTATATATTAAATCACCCTCATTTTCAAACAAGAGCACCACATAACGGTGCCACGCTTGGCTGCGGGTGCATTTTTTAATAAATGAAAGATTGTATTTTTTTTTAAAGGTCACAGTGACCTTGACCTTTGACCTAGTGACCCAAAAATGGGTGTGGCATGTAGAACTCATCAAGGTGCACCTATATATGAAGTTTCAAAGTAGGTTGAAGCACTTTAATTTTAGAGCCAATGTTCAAAACCTTGACAAAATGTTATGGTTTTAGCACGAAGCGGACACCACGACGGACACGACGAGCTGGCTATGACAATACCTCGGGTTTTCTCCAAAAACAGCCGAGCTAAAAACTATGAATGATTGATTGACTGATAAAAGTTGAAGAATTTATGAGAAAGAAACATAAAATTGGATTGTTCTCAACCAAACAAATGTAGTAAAATGTTTCTAACACTTTCAACAACTTTTTTTATGAAAGTCAAACAATCAATTGGAAATTTCAGGACTTGTTTTGGGGAAAAAAAAGTGTTCATCTGCATTACCACGGTATGAAAACCATAAACACAGATTGACTGCAAACTCAACTAACCAAGTTTTGAAGATAATAACTTGCTATTGAATAAGTCAATTATTAACAATTTTCAAAGAACCACGCAGTCATCTTCAAAATTTGCATCATGGGTAATAATATGAAAGTAAATTATTTTGTTCAATGAGATTCCTTTACTGAAAAAATAAACTAAAAAAAATCAATAATATTTGGATGGTAACATTTTATAATTATGATGAAACGAAAATGTGAGCATTCTTTGATATCAAATTAAGCAAAAAAAATTTGTAAATGCATATGCTCTAATGTCCATCAATTACTACAAGCTTATATAAATGTAATGAACATATACTATACAAACATTATATATCATTTATTTACTATCTTTCAATCAAATGGTTTAAAACTGATTAATTTATTAGCGAAAATTAAAATTTGTTTGACGTTGAAAAGTAATCTTGACAATAAAAAGATAATAAAATGGAGATCTGGCAAGAATACATTTGCCAACTATAATTTCTTACCTAGGAAATGAGACCCAATAACGGTGAATAACAGCACACACAAAAATTGAGATTTAAACTAACTTGCTATATTTAACATGAAATTAGTACCCTTATATTAAATACAATAAATAAAAATAGGCAAAACAGAGTATCAGGTAAAAACAAGAGCTGTGTTTGTGAAACACAATTCCCCCTACTGGTCTTTGAAGTTTCACAGCAGCTATTTGTCACAGTGACCTTGATCTTTTACCTAGTGACCTCAAACCATGTTTGATTGTAGATCTCAATGAGATGCATGCACATGTGAAGTTTAAAGAGCATAGACCCAAGAGTTTTCATTTTATGAGCAAGGTTAAAGTTTTGGGACAGACACACACATAGAATGACAGACAGGCCAAAAAACAATATACCCCCGATCATTTGATCTGGGGGCATAAAAAGTGTTAACAAACTGCAATATACCACAGCTCTTAAACACTTTTTAAGCAACTTTTTTAAATTTCCAAATGCATTACTTTTGTACTTAAATTCTTTGTTTCGACTTGGCAGTGAACATTTCATTTTTTCTAACAAGAGTTTTATTAATGTATAGGTTTTGTGTGTGTGCGTGTGTGCGTTTTTGTGTGTTGGAAATTTTGTTACACCACCCTTCTGCACATATATATTTTCAAAACAAAGATCTTAATTTGCACTACACTTAAGCTCTGTTCTTAATTATTAAGATTGTATTATACTTTGTACAAGTTTGTTGGCAAATTATTATGCACCTTTCCAACTCTGCAGTTTGACTCTCTGAAGTTGCAGCACGTCTCGCTCAATATGCTCCACCATTTCTGCATTGAGCGAAGGGAGGCAACTCAGATCCAGGTTATCGTGATCACAGCAGTTGTCCCCCTTTTCTCCAACAACTTCATTACCCTTTACAGGCACAAGGCATTGGTGGAATATGCTTGTAACTAGATGTCCACTGAGATGGTATGGATGACGCAGCAAGCAAGCTGTTGCTACAAAGTTCTCAGGAGAAGTTCGGTTATCAGGGGCAACAAGAAGGAAGTAGAGAAACTCGTAGCCATCTTGGAATTCCTCTTCAGGCTCTGACATGTGGGATAAAGAAACAAAACTGTAAGTAAAGAAGTCTGACTAGCATAACACCACTATGGCATTTGTAGTTTTTGATAGCTTTCCCATTTTAATCCACGAGTTCGAGAGAAATTATTGTTTTCACCCCTGGCACAGCGGAAGTGAAAATATTAGTTTTCTATGATAAAATAGAGACAAAAATTGAAAATATACTGAAACTTAATTCCATGCGTTTCCAAGGTTTGTGTACTTTAAAAAGGCTTTAACTGTGGATATAATGTCATGATAAAAAAATCAAAAAGTCATTTCACAAGTTAAGAGTCTAGCATAAATGACAATCTGTGTCATTTACTGTGTGAAGTTGGAATCAAGTTGTTACAGTGAAACTGCGATAAGTATCAATAACTTTTAATGTTATTGTTTTTGAAACAGTGAAAATTATTGTTATCTTTGACTGGATTTTTAACTAAAACAGTGATTTTGTATTATAAATCACTGATAAATCACACAGTGTATAACATTAAAGCATAAAATAACAAGAAACATGGCACCACCACTCAAATAGTTTTTCAACATTTTCCTAATTAATTAACTTAAGGTAGAGCTTGACAGAATGCCCACCTAAACTACCATCCGCCCAGCGGCCATATGCCAAACTTTAAACAAGCAAACTTTGCAAAAAACCTTGTTACAAGCATTTATATCATGTGTCAATGACCAACCCCATTGATGACAAAGCCTAACCCACCTTGGGCATAAACTATGTCAGCCATGATGTTTTCCTTCCAAGCCTCAGTGGACAGGCCAACTTCTGCACAAGAGGCGATGTGAGTACCAGAGTACACAGCTAGTCTGGCCAGCAAACCCTTCTGAAAACATATTAGGGCTTGAATGGACAGACCTACTAGGAAAACTATCAGGAAATTGAATACAATTATGAATGAAAACCCTTTCCTTATTAAAATAACTATTAATGTAAATAAATATATGACATTGACAATAAAACCATTAGGGATAAATTAGAAATTCGTCAGTATGAAATTTCGTGGTTTAATAAAAAACAACTATTTCGTTGACACGTAATTTCGTGGATTCCAAATGTTCAGGTAGACTGACTGGCATTATACTTAAACTTTTATCAAAACAAACAGCGTAATAACGAAGCATATTCTGTGTTGACAGCAAGACAGGATGTTAATGTGCACTGAAGCATGAAAGTGTTGCCGATAAGTGTCGATAAGAGCGATAAAGCGGCGCACATGTGGGGGCCCGCTCGCAAATTGCCATCAATGTTGTTTTGGCAATATTTGCAATTCTCAGCGCAATCGGTCTCCTAGTAGTAACAATAGAGTAATAAGGTCCCCAAAATACACGCGTTAAAACCTCTTTTAACTTTAATTGGCACTAATAGACATGTGATAAATCTGCAGAATGCTAATTTGATGACATCATGTAAAAGAGAACAATAGTTGATATACAGTTTAAATACCGTTCTTGATTTAAAAAGTATTATTACCCAAACACTTTACATTTTCAAATCGTAAATGTTATTTAGTCAATTATAGTGTAATGTGACCAACTGAAGTGAAGAAACTGTTACAAAAAAAACAACAAATATCTCAGATAACTGACAACAAAAGAAATTGTTGGAAATGATCGATTTCGGATTAAAAATGTATAAATAATCGTTGGTACTTGAATTCGTGGTTCAGCGGACCAACAAAATCCACCAAAATTTGTACCACACGAAATTTAATGGTTTTACAGTATTTAATGAGGCAAGTCTCAAAGCTCATGTACCATACTTTCTTATTGAATTTATTAATGAAATGTTGCAATACTACAGATTGTCTGTAAATTACATGAAAAGAAAACAAACAAAAATACATTTAAAGCAATTATAAAGTAAAGCTTTAAATATGTAATTGCTAACATTAGCTCATCAACAAGCTAAGTTTGGAACATAAACAAAGTGAAAGTCATAAAAATATATGTACATTACACATGAAGTGCTATCAATCCTGCATTATACTCACTGTGTCACTCTCCTGGATGTAATTCATGAGCACTTGCGCCACTGCTGGCTTCTGATATAGGCATCTGAAGACGAGCTAAGGTGGGTGTCTTTTGAAGCTCATGAGGTCCAAATGCAACCCATAGGCTGCATAATGAGAGGACCAGCAATGTGACCCACAACTTAAAACTATTTACTAGACTCACATTTGTTGGGATGAGTTTTTGTATTATAGCAGCTGCAGTATTTAATATTTAGCTTTACTAAAATATACTCAAATTTGTGGTGGTCCTGAGCTGTGTGTAGGTGGGGGTGCCCAGAATACTCGAAGGAAACCTCAGCTGTCCTTTATGATCATTTGGAATGTGCTAGGAATGGAAATTGAATCTGTCTTGCACGGGTGAGAATGGCATTAACTAAACACTGTGAAAACCAAGCTACGGTGTATACAAAAATTCTTGAAAGTGTTGTTTATCACAAGTTGCCAAAGGAAGACATAATGTAAAAATGTGCAGATATTTGGCATAAAATCATATGTCTTGCACATCTGTACTTCACGATGATGTCATATTTGAAGTTTTGATTTACCAGTAATGTCTTGCTGAAAGTGGACGTATCTTCCTTAAGCAACATTTACAATTTTATGACTGATTGACTGACTATACAACCAACAATGTTTCCAATAAAACACATGCTTTGACATCACAAATACAAGGATACAGTTTGTATGTGTGTGGTGTTCTGTAGAACGAAGGTACGCTCATCAGTAAAACCTCATCCAGGATTTCAAATGTGCGACCTAAATGTGCTCTATCCATCTGCAAGGTAAGAACAGGACCTATATGTGCACAATTCTAAGGCAAATCTTTAATAAATAATATTACTGGAGGGTATTCCCAAGAGCAATGTAGATAAAAATGTACAGTATTGCTCAAACTATTGGTAATAATAAGGGATAGGAAAGCTATTTGAATTATTCAAATTAATATTATGCATTCTTGACCTATTCATGTATTGTATAATTGTCGAACACAAAAAAGTGCTTATAGTCTATAATAGCCAGATTTTGTGTTTTTATTGTGTATTATCATTTTAAAGGGGCCTTTTCACGTTTCGGTAAATTGACAAAATTTTAAAAATTGTTTCAGATTCGCAAATTTTTATTGTAGTTATGATATTTGTAAGGAAACAGTTAAACTGAACATTTACCATGCTCTTAAATAGCCATTATATTCATCTTTTGACGTTTTAAAAACCTGAAAATTATAAAGCATTGCAATGCAAAACGATTGAATAATTTGGAGAGTTCTGTTGTTGTCGTTATATTTTGTGATATTACGAGGATTGCTCATATAAATTATAAAATACATCACTTGTTGTATGAGCACGGATGGCCGAGTGGTCTAAGTGATAAACTTATACTCTAGGGGTCAGTGGTTCGAGCCCAGTTGAGGGTTACTTTTTTTCTGTCTTTAATTTAATTCTTGTTTTTTTACTGGAGCTTTTAGGATCCAATGTTTACATCGATCAATATAAAGCATTGTATGGCAAACTTAAATACATGCCAAAATCTGTAAAAAGGCCCCCTTTAAGTGGTTATGCCATCATGTCAAATGTCCATTGACCAGACAAGCTTAAATTTTGATTAGAATTGAACACTACTATTTTGTGTGTTCCATGTATGGTGGTACAAATTATGGTGTTGTTCCATGAGCACAAAACAAAGTATACAATAAAAGAAGTGAGTATTAGTATGCTTTATAAAAACCAAAAGAAATAAGAACTACAGGCTTTTCTTATTTAAAGAATACTTTCAAACAACGGACAAAATTGTCACAAAACCAGGTTTTCAATAAAATAAAAAATAAAAGTCTGATAAAGGGAGACAACTACAACTCAAAAATGGACATTGCTACTGATTGGTCAACACAGTTACCCCCCTGTTTCAAAATCAATCTATTTTCAATCGTGGCTACCTAGACCATGGAGATATCTACGTAATTCTTTCGCGCGACACACCGTCCAATGATGGTGAACAAATGTGCCAAATGATTTTAAAATCTGACAATGAACAACATAGTGATGGTCCGGACAAGCTTGTTCCACCCGCCCGCATTCGCCAATCTAATAACCAGTTTTTTCCTTAGGAAAACCTGGTTAAAAATGTATGGCTATATTCCTGCAGACAGCTGTTAGTGAAGAACAATAATGTATCACAGTCAAATGTCTAATGTCCCACTAACATTTCAGAAATTTCCTGTTTTGGCCTGCAAAAATGGCAGGTATGGCTTTATATAACATAATTTGTCCACCAACTTCAAAGTTAAGCATGAGAAATAGAATGAGATTGAAATTATTGCAATATAATCTTCAAACTACAAGTTCGCTATTTGTTCTTAAATGGTTGACATCTTTTAACATTGCAACTTGTGATACAATGTATAACAAGACTATCATACTTGACACTGATTGAGATTATACTATTATTTGATTCAATACTCAATCAGGTGCATTCATTGTCTATTGTACATGGCTATTAGCTCAAGAAATAACAGTCCACTGGTTTACTGGCCATCATCCTGTTGTACAAACACATGTTCAATGTCAAACCAGATAAAGATGATCAGGTTGAAATCGGATAAAAAACGAGTCCGATATAAAATGTCTTAAATTTTAGAGTCAGTTATTATGGATGAAAATCTGGATGTGAGAAAAGTTGAGGCACAACATATATTTATTTTGGCTAAAAAATGAGCTTGTCCAAATATTTTGAGTGTCCAGAAACATAGAAAATACCAGCAATTTGCCCATGCAATATTGGCTTACATGGAAAATAACAGAAGCAATATTGGTTTACATAGAAAATAACAGAAATTTGCACATGCAATATCGGCTTACACATTGCGCAGGCTCCTGGCTTGGAAACATCAAATCAGGTGTGTCAGACGAAGCCCGGTATAAACTGAGTCCAGGAACAGTAAATCCTTTGTTTTCCTTAAATTTACTGCGATGTTTAACTTTTTTTAAACAGCATAAGGAATAAGTGTGTTTTATTTCATGATTTTAAATAGCCACCTCAAGTTGCCTCTGAGGAGGATTACAGACAGATTGAGGCATAATAGACAGGGATTAAAAAAGTAATATCCATGCATATTGAGCTTAAATTAGAAAATGTTGTAAAGGTGGTCTCTTGACCTTTTCTGGTTTTCAAGCAGTTAAAAACTGCTTGTATATGATCAACATATGCACAACTTACAAACTCTAGGAATTTAGTGTCAGCAGTTGTATTGCAGATGTTTGTCGCTTGTTAATAAAAAATGTAGCCCAATCCAAATTCGGCCTCTTTTAATAACATTCAAATATATATGAAGATTTGCAATAACAACAACAATGCCTACTGAACGTGACTATCACAATATTATGAAACTTAGAAACATTGTTAACCCTTTCCCCTCCTAGAAGCAAAGTTAAAATGGCCTTTGCAACCAGCATAAAACCAGAACAGCCTGCGAGTAACTCACAGTCTTGTGAGTAACTTGCAGTCTGTTCAGGTTTTATGCTGTTTGCTGCTCATCAGTATGTAAAGGTTGGAAATGTAGTCTTTAAAACTTGAATCAAGTAAGAAAGGTCTTCAGTCTTCAATTAAATGTACATTTCTAAAGTACCACACATATGTCAACATACGTATCTAAGTGGTAAAGGGTTAAGAGCAAAATTCTTGTCACCATCCAAGTTAAAACAAATTGGCAATAAAATACAGGAAAAAATACAAAATACTCACAACACAACATTAAACATAGATTGGGCTGGTGGCACCACCTTGGAAAACTCAACCCAAAAATTTAACATTATTGGGGATTTTAACTTGTTGAAAGTCATTACTTACAATTTTGTCAGAGACGCACACTTTTCCACGCCACAGCAAACCCTTGTCTAGTGCTGTGTAGCCTACAGCCTCTGGTGATGTGCAGCCTATGGCCCCCAGACTGACCTCAGCAGCAAGGAACCTCTGCAGGAACTCTGAATGCGGGCTCGCATCTGGGTCCAGAATGGTGAAACGTGCGTTGTGCCAGTCCTTGAGCCTGCGCAGGGCCCCTAGCAGCAGCACGTAGTCACTGTGGGAGGAATGGGAGATCACAGATTAAAATTCATGACTGACAAGAATTTTCAGGACATACAGTCAGCAGTACAGTGTTGCATTACATTTTTTAAGGATTGTTTAACCCCCCCCCCCCCCGAACTATCAATAGTAATAGCCTGAAAAAATGCAAAAATTTCGTAAATGCCTGTCACTAAGTGAGTGTCAGAGCGGTATTTGTTTATTCTTTGCATGTGTTATCAGTTATTAATGCTTTTGTATTCTCAGTGATTGATGCATTATGCATTGATAAAGGCACATATTATTTATGTTATCTGTGATTAATACACATATGTTATCAGTGATTAATGCACTTCTGTTATCAGTGATTAATGCACTTCTGTTATCAGTGATTAATGCACATATGTTATCAAATATTAATGCACTTCTGTTATCAGTGATTAATGCACATATGTTATCAGTGATTAATACACATATGGTATCAGTGATTAAAGTATTTATGTTATCAGTGATTAATGCATATATGTTATCAGTGATTAATGAGGTTATGTTATAAGTGATTAATGCACATATGTTATCAGTGATTAATGTACTTATGTTATCAGTGATTTATGCACTTATGTTATTAGTGATTTATGCACTTAGGTTATCAGTGATTTATGCACTTATTTTATGCACTTATGTTATCAGTGATTAATGCATCAGTGATTAATGCACTTATGTTATAAGCGATTAATTCACATCAGTTGTCAGCGATTAATAGACATACTGTGAAATCATTTATTTTCGACAGCACAACATTTCGTCATTTTTATAAAAATGACGATTTCGTCAGCACTTAATTTCGCCGATTTCTGATTTTGAATTTTACAAAAATGCGTCAGTCAATATCCGATTTGTGTGTAATACATATTCGCGATCAATCGCAGTTGCGAAGAATCGTGGTACGAATGCGGGAACACACTTGAGAATCACTGCAGGAGGTGGGGCCTGTTTGTCACATGCCAATTAACTAGTCTTTTGTTATCAAGGGACAGTAATGGACCCTCGTAATGTGTGCCATTCACACGTTCATTGTTATGATAAGCGGACAAGTGGGATCGAATAACCGTTAACGAGTGTTTGTAACAACGAAGCCAATTGCCAATTAGTCTTATTCTATTATTATAATTGCCATACTGATAACAATCGTAATGTCAATAATTTAAAAATAAATAAATTGATACATAAAAAATAGTAATAAGTGTGGTTAAACGCAAACAATCAAACAACAAACAGCAATTAAAATATTCTTTATTAATTTGTGATAAATACGCATGTTGATCACACATCGTCATCTTTTCATTTGGTTTATTGTCTTTCATCGGCATTCGCTGCGTGATGGCTAATATGCAACACCCCTGAAAAACACAATGCACCTAATGGGTAATAAAGTTATAAACAATAAGCGCAAATTCATTACCATTCTACATAAACGAAGTCAACGCATTCGATACAGCTGTACTGCACACGCGTTTTAAAGAAGTGTAAGGTGTCAGTTAAGTACCTTGTGTAATCTACTTCCCTTTGTGTAAAAACCGGATTAATCTAGATTACGAAACAGCAGTGAATGTGTGCATGGATTATGTTGGAAATATTGCCTCATGTCTACGGTCAAGTTTTAAAATATTGTTCAACTTGGTGTTTGTTTTTGTTCAAACATAGAGCATGATTGTTCGTTAGGATCTTAAATTCGCCGATTAGTCGACTGACGAAATTTATGAAAATTAATGCCTGACGATTAATAATGGTTTCACAGTATGTTACATGGAAACACTGCTTTATCCCACCTTTTTTGAAGGTGGGGGACATAACCATTGCAAATTTACAACTTGAAATCATAAGGAACAATGCACGCAAGTTTTGAATGGTGTATATTGAACTATTAAACATATTGTACCTGTTTGTTCTGTCATCTTGCAGGCACATAAAAACATCGAGCAAACAGCCTGCAATAGAATGAATGGCTAGATAACAACATAAGACCTGTAGTGGGGTGGTTATAGCGAACTCTGTGAACACTGTTTTTTTACATGTGGTTAAGATATTATTATACTTATTCAATTGGGTTTTGTATTGTCATTCAAGTGATCAAGACCTCAAATATTTTGTCAGTAAGCAAATATTGAAATGTGCCCTTTTTTGCATGCTATTATAACTTAAAACAAGAGCACCGCCTTGCGGGTGCAGACCGCTCATCTATTTTCTTTTTAAAGGTGAAGGGACTCTCATTTTCAATCACAAAGGAGGGAGGAGTGGAGTGAAGAGGGGTGTATAGTGTGGGGTTGTGGACATTTATTACATTATCTTCCAAAAAAGCGAAAAAAAAAAAAAAAAAAAAAATCGGGGGGGGGGGGGGGGGGTTGGGGGGGGGCGATGGGAGGGGGGGGGGGGGGGTTTGGGTGCGATGGTTGGACGGTATTTCAAACATAACAGTTTAAAAAAAAAATGGGAGGGGGGGGGTATAGTGTGAGGGTGTGGTGGTAATTTGTGAGATGATCTTAAAAAAAAAAAAAAAAAAAAAAAAAAAAAAATTGGGGGGGGGGGGGTGGGGTGGGGGGGGGTATAGTGTGAGGGTGTGGTGGTCATTTGTGAGATGATCTTAAAAAAAAAAAAAAAAAAAAAAAAAAAATTAGGGGGGGGGGAGGGGGGGAGGGGGGGGGGGAGGGGGGAGAGGGGGGAGGGGGGGGGGAGGGGGGAGGGCACGGGGGATGGTTTGGGTGGAGTCTATTGTGGTATGTCAGGTAAGAGTAGTTTCATCAAAGTATCAATCAAATCTAATCATAAATAAAGAAGTTATGGCAATTTTAGCAAAATTTAATAATTTGACCTTGAGAGTCAAGGTCATTCAAAGGTCAAAGTAAAATTCAAGTTGCCAGGTACAGTAACCTCATGATAGCATGTAAGTATTTGAAGTTTGAAAGCAATAGCCTTGATACTTAAGAAGTAAAGTGGATCGAAACACAAAATTTAACCATATATTAAAAGTTACTAAGTCAAAAAAGGGCCATAATTCCGTAACAATGACAACCAGAGTTATAAAACTTGTCCTTTTACTGTACCATTATGATAGTTTGTGAGTGTTCCAAGTATGAAAGCAATATCTATGATACTTTAGGGGTAAAGTGGACCAAAACATAAATCTTAACCAAATTTTCAATTTTCTAAGTATAAAGGGCCCATAATTCCGTCCAAATGCCAGTCAGAGTTACATAACTTTGCCTGCACGGTCCCCTTATGATAGTTCATAAATCTTGCAAGTATGAAAGCAATAGCTTTGATACTGTAGGAATAAAGTGGACCTAAACACAAAACTTAATCAAATTTTCAATTTTCTAAGTATAAAAAGGGCACATAATTCTGTCAAAATGCCAGTCAGAGTTACATTACTTTGCCTGCACAGTCCCCTTATGATAGTTAGTAAGTGTTGCAAGTATGAAAGCAATAGCTTTGATGCTTAAGGAATAAAATGGACCTAAACACAAAACTTAACCAAAATTGTCAATTTTCTAAGTATAAAAAGGGCACATAATTCTGTCAAAATGCATGCCAGAGTTATCTAACTTTGCCTGCCCAGTCCCCTCATGATAGTAAGTAAGTGTACCAAGTTTGAATGCAATAGCATTGATACTTACTGAGAAAAGTGGAACTAAACGCAAAACTTAACCAAAATTTTCAATTTTTTAAGTATAAAAAGGGCACATAATTCTGTCAAAATGCACGCCAGAGTTATCTAACTTTGCCTGCCCAGTCCCCTCATGATAGTAAGTAAGTGTACCAAGTTTGAATGCAATAGCATTGATACTTTCTGAGAAAAGTGGACCTAAACGCAAAACTTAACCGGACGCCGACGCCAACGCCAACGCCGACGCCAAGGTGATGACAATAGCTCATAATTTTTTTTCAAAAAATAGATGAGCTAATAATAAAATAATTTCCATCCATTAATATCATTCAATAACTATTTGCAACCACTTTGAACTGCTTCCTAAAAGACCATAGTTGCAAGATTTGTAGCCAATAGTCAGAGATAAAAACAAAATTTTGGTCCTGACAGGTAAAACAACTATCTACTAGACTGCATAGAAAATACTGCTCTTTTTTCCACTCTAATAAATTAACAAGGAAATCAGTATAAAAATCCAGTAATGTGACTGTCAATAGACTAAATTTACTATCCAAACTTGATGTTAAATTAATTAAAACTTAGGTAACATATTAAGTTACATTTTTAAGTTAGGACAAGTAAAACTTTACTAGTCCAACTGGACAAGTGGATTGAATGTTGAGCCTTGGTTGGCAAATATTCTAAATACATAAATGTAGCATACACTTTCACAAATGTTCAATAACCGTTCCAGCACAATTCTCAAGCTGAAAGGCTACACAACCTTTTGCCAAAAGAAGAAACAGAGTTGAGCTTGTATACATAAAGATTGTAACAAGCACAATCCTTGAATTGATATCCCTTGCCATTGATATCTATACACCTACATCCATATCTTATATAGTTTCTAAGATATAGCCCTTACACAATTTTGTGACAGAGGGACAGACTGACTGACGGACAACCCCGGGGGGTAACTTCCTATCTACGGGTATATAGGGGTATGCCGAAAATATGGGGTGTGTTTTTCGACTAAAATTATAGATATGGGTATGGTTTTGAGCATCTAAGTATAGATCTGGGTATTGATATCAGAAATTTGCTTGTATATAAATGCATATAAATTTGAAAGTATCAGTACAAAAATGGGTATGATAAATTTCCTTCTTGTATATAAATCTAAAAATAAACATATAATAGCAAATTCAATAAGTATACTGTATTGATATGAAAGATATGTAAATTCTAGTATGAAATGTGTCCACTTTATCAAATTCTAGTATTGAAATGGGTCCAGTTTATCAAGATTCTTGTATTGAAATGGGTCCACTTTCTCAATGGTATCGAATACAAATGGGTCTGCTTTTTCAAAAATCTAGTATCAAATTGGGTCTACTTTATCAGAGTTCCGGTATAAATATGGGTCACATTTCGGAAGTCTCAGCGGGACACCCCTACCCAAAATTACTCCCCCCCCCCCCCCCCCCGGGCGGACAACGCCAATTCTATATACCTATGCCATAGGTGGGCGATAAATATTTGGGAAAAACAAGCACCTATTAAAAAGTTAAAAGATTCTTATAATAAAAAATTGCTATTAAAAAGGACAGATTATCAATATGACAGTTTTGGGGGCATAAGTTTCCTAAGGAGATCTAAAAAATATCAGCCATAGTGTTTGAATGTTTATGAGCTTCAGCCTGGGAACACAGGACTGCACAGGATTATCGAAGACAATACTGCGACACACATGCATTAATATATATTCATATAATACCTGCCGCTGGCAAAGCATCCACGAGCCTATGCACACTTTCTGCTGCTTGTTTAAGATTCGTCTCCCTTTGATCACTGAATAAGATTGATTTACAAAACATTTAAGGTATAATGATGACTGCTTCCATGAACACACTGTCAATCAAATGCTGTGTTTTTTTCACCATTTGGGGAATGGGCCAGGTCCCTTTGGATTAGGAAAATTTGCGGCGTTTTCACTAAAATTGGGAAATTAGTGCTGTTGTTGTTTTGCTTAAAAATACCTTAAAAGCAGAAAATGTCATCCCATATTAGCCGGTGCAGACTACACAGACTAATCAGGGATGACACTTAATGCACATGAAGTAAGCCAAGTTATCCCAGAATGTGGCATGTATAATTTCTGAATATTTTTAATATTTTTGTTCATGTCATTGACACATGAGTTGTTTCAAAACATCAAATGCTGGTACTAGATGGAAAAATAAAAAATAGACTCGATAGTTACTCCATAAAAACCTTACTTTTAATGAAATTCTGTGTTTCAATAAGAAAAGTGCTAATCAAACATAAATCTTATATATTTTTTCTGCTTGTTAATACATATCTATATTAGTGCATGCCATACTTATTTGTATAATAACATTTTGCATATACATTTTTAAAAACACAGTTCAGGGCTCAACATTAACCTAAAAACCAACTTGCCCTGCCGGGCAAGTATTTAGATAATCTACTTGTCCTGAACGTAAAGCCACTTGCCCAAACATGAAATATCACATTAACTGTAAACCTCATTTTTTTTTTATAAAGATCAAAATGATACACCACAAAATCTGTTTTATTTTTGCACATTTAACAAAATTATTACAGAAATTAAAGTATAATTAAAGTCTAAATTAAATGCTCTTTGTTCTTTTTTGCACTTGCCCGGCGGACAACTAGATTATAAAATAACTTGCCCGGACCCAGCTTCAACTTGCCAGGGGCAATAGGACAACCGTTAATGTTGAGCCCTGCAGTTTGTTCAGGCAAACTTAGGGTGTCAAAACAAAATCCTTTCATTCACCAAAATGCCTACATATGTTCATATGTCAGTAGATTAATAACAAAATTGTGTGCCTGCATGCACTGTTGCATTGAAGGTAATTATACTATTTAAAATAATAAAACGTGACCCTCTGCTTACCATTCATTAACATTTGTGGAACACAAATCTGTCATAGGCTGCCAGGAACAGTCTTTGGCATCAGATGATTCAGGCTGAAACAATTTAAAATAAGAAATGTGTTTATCAGAAACACTTTGTCCCCTTTTGCGCCACTTTGATTTAGTTTTTTTACCTTGAAGGATGACCTTGACCTTTTACCACTCAAAATGAGCAGCTCCATGAGATACACATGCATGCCAAATATGAAGTTGCTATCTTCAATATAGCAAAAGTTATTGCAAAATGTTAAAGTTGGCGCAAACAGACCAACAGACAGGGCAAAAAAAATGTCCCCCACTATAGTGGTGGGGGACATAAAAACAAAAACATCTGAGAACCAAATTTGAGGACAACTTTCAAGTGATGTTACTGAGTAGAGGTATGATGTATTTGAGCAAAGACCTAGAATATTCTAGGTCTTTGATTTGAGAAATTCCATGACATTAAAAAAAATGTTTTCGACCAATTTAGCCGATCTTCAGCTATAATGTAGTAATAGAAAAAGTAAAGCCCTATTGGTAATGGTAAAAGTTTCAAAATACATAATCCTTGAATGTTCCAAACGCAGAAGCGCTTCATGTAAAGGAACCTTGACAACTAATCTTGATGTAAGTATAATATTAAAATGCTATTTGTTATCTTTGCTATCATAACTTTTAAAATAGCGATTTGCAAAATTAATTCCAGACAGTATTGCATAACTTCACAAATTTAATTATTTGAAGTAAAGGTAAATGTAGTATTTGTAAGCTTTACCAACATTCAAAATATCAATTAATTTACATAATTAATTCCAAACAGTTATACATAACGTCACAAAATAATTTTATATATAATCAATTAAATGTTTCATTGCTATTATCATTAGTTACAATATTAAATAATTGTTTTTATATATTCAGGTTACTATGGTCACATCATCCATAACACACAGTAACGATGCTTACCACTTAGCCATAGAAGTTATGAAAGTCAGAGAAGGGATCAAATCCAGTGTCGCCTTATTTATCCCTTCCATTATTTAAGCCTTTCAGTGGTGGTAATTGGATAAATGGATTATCATCTCAAAGGTTTTGAGTAATCAGGTGGTGATAATTGGACATGATTATCTGCTCAATCGAGTAATGTCATTGAAAATTAGGCACTGGGGGGCAAATGTCCACTTCTAAAATAAGCACTGGGGGGCAAATGTCCAGATGCAAAATAAGCACTGGGGGGCTTATATCCTACCTGTCATTTCTACTGGGGGGCAATTGTCCAAATGTTCATTTTTTCATTGGGGGGGTTTGTCCTGGGGGGCTTATGTCTGGATCCCTCCTTGATCCAATGAAAAACAAATAAACAATCAAACACATATCAACAGTCTAAAAGGCAAGAGGTCATGGTTGGTAATAGTCTTATTTATAAGACGCCCAAAGAATTTAGAGATACTTTTTATATGGGCTAAATTCTTTGGCTCCAAATATTACCAACATAAAAAGTAGCTTAATATTTGAGAGCGTCAACAAGTTGGACTAGGTTGGGAATACCGTATGAGGGGAGAGGGGGACCAAACTTCATCAAACCACTGCTTGTGAAATGTATTTACTTTTTTTATTTCATGGCAGCTTAAAAAACTCATCTACCATCATAAAAATATTGGTATAAAGCAGTATTTAAAAAAGTACTTTAGTAGTCCATGTAAATGCTGTATGATTGCTTTTGGAATGATGACCTGCACATGAATAAGATCGGATATGCAGACTGCAGAGCAGACATTTATTACCATACACAAGCAATTAAGATTTTGCAGGTAAATAAGGTAGCAACTACAAACTATAATCAAATAAGTTACTTACAAATGTTTTGTCATAATCATGATAATGAATGATGGCAGCCTGGGCATTTTCTTGGTTGGCTTTGTAAAACTCTATGACTGTATCCACAGCAGGATTGTCTTAAAATAACATGATGATCAAAATCAAAACAAATATAATACCCTTTGCAGGGGTAACAATTATATAGATCAATAAGTAATAAACGAGAATCTGTCAAAAATTACATAGGGTTTATGATTGTTTACATCCCGAAAACACATGACAAATCGTTTTTCATATGCGTAATACAAGTTATTAACGAAAATAAACAAAATAATAAAATATTATACCTTTCTTACATATAAATACAACGTGTATCATTATGAATCAATGGTTATTTCCGTAAATAAATTATATACTTTATTCATAATTAATTCTTTCAAATTGTCCCGGTTCTATGAACGGCAACTCTTCCTTTATACAAACTCTCCATTTAGGAGACATTTGAAAATTGAAAATATAAACACAAGTGCTCAAACTCTATAATATGCTATATTTCCAAAACAATGCATACCCGTCCAAAACAAATGATCGAGCTTATAACCTCAACTTTCAGACAAAAGACTGCCATTCTTATTAATTTTTATTAATGATATTGGTTTTTTCGACCCAGGCGGCGTAGCAGACGGTCTTTATGCTAGGCGACAGTGAAGGCCGCACGGGTTTACGCATCAATGCCAAAATGCCGGCGAGTGACCGGCCGTCGCTCCTTGCTTGGCTGAGCGAGCGAGCTGTGCAGGAAATTCAATAGTGCTCCACACCGCCTCGCCGGGGTGACCTAGTTTGTAACGCTTTCACAGCAGCCATTGTTCGCTGGGTTTTTCTCTTTGTGACTTGAGTGCTGGGAAAATTGTGTGATTTCTTTGTCTCACAGGACAAGGGTTTGAGCCTTGGCTTGACCTGGATGCCAGGTATGGGTTGTTTACAAGTATTTAAGTCTTATTGGCTGTCAATGTTGGATAAATCAGTGTTTTCTTGTAGTTTATATGGTGTGGTGAAGCTGGTATTGGGGCTTGGTACGTTGTGTTAAGCAAGTGCTGACTGGATCTGGTATGATAATGAATCCTGCAGTATTGGGGGATCTGATATGCTCACAATCCTTTGTGAGAACTGGGTTTAATATGTTAATATTTAGTTTGGAATACAATGAGAGCAACTCTTATCTGTTTGATTTAATCATATTTTATATAATAATTTATGTAATACTCATTCATGTGGCACAAAATCAGATCATATAGCATTTAATATTTCAATAGTAGAGATTATAGTACTATAATTATGAAGATCATACAATCTTAAGATTGAATTACAGAAAAAAAATAATTTGAAGAAATATTTTAAATACATTTTAATTACTTAAAATATAAAAAATGTACACATAATAATACAATATACTAGCAGGTATGTGTATTACCTGATACTAGAAAATGTAGTTCTTTTTTAAACTAATTTAGTGTTAATTATTATTATTGATTAATATTGGTTAACATAAATTTAACTTTCAGAGTGGTTTTAAGCTTATAAATACTTTAAAAAAAAATCCATGGCAGCAGAGATGTAGATGCTATGGGTTAACTCATAGTGCTGGCTAGGTAACTGAGCTTACAGTTTGAACTTAACGAAAAACAAAATGTTCACTTTTCAATTTCAGACAGTAATTTGGGAAAAACATATACTTTTTGAGATTAGGGATAGGGCTTGAATTTGGACCTAGATTTTACCTTTAAAAAAACACTGATTTAAATCTAGCATCCCCAGATAACTGCTTTTATTTACTGTAGGTTACTTCCCTTTCACTAGATAATTTATTGAATTTCACCAAGGTAAATTATTTCTAAACAGTGTTAGTTACTCTGGCCTTGATTATAATTATGAATTGTGGTATGTATTAAATAAAATGCATTGGCTGTCATGATATAGTATAAATTTATGAGAATCAAACTCTTCATTTGTATGTATATTTGTATTAATAAATGTAGTGTGCATGGATATTAACCATTCCCCTAGTATGCTAAGGTGGTAGAGCTCCACAATAGTGTTCTGGTGTTTGGTTTAAGCCAATGACTTTTCAGTTTGGTATTTCATGCCAGGTTAAATT
The DNA here is from genome assembly GCF_020536995.1 of Dreissena polymorpha. Taxonomy (NCBI): domain Eukaryota; kingdom Metazoa; phylum Mollusca; class Bivalvia; order Myida; family Dreissenidae; genus Dreissena; species Dreissena polymorpha. The sequence continues at coordinate 43,810,182 of NC_068363.1, forward strand.
TATAAAGTTATAAATGCATTTAAATATGTATCAATATCAAATACATAATATCTAAATTAATAAATTCACATGTGTATAAATGTTTGTTGGATTTGTTTTTAGCTCACCTAAGCATGACCTGCTCATTGTGAGCTTTTGTGAGCGCCTTTTGTCCTTCATCAACATTTACCATGGTTCTGGTTGGTTGAAAAACATGGCAGCCAGGGGACTGGGCCGTTTTTCTGATTTGGCAATCGTAAAACCTTGTTAACACTCTAGAAGTCACATTTATTTTCCAATCTTCCTGAAACTTTGCCAAACATTTGTTCAAATGATATCTTGGACGAGTTTGAAATGGTTCTGGTTGGTTTAAAAACATGGCAATCAGGGGGGCGTGAACTTTTTCGTTATATGGCTATAGCAAAACCTTTTTAACATTCTAGAAAACTGTTAACACATTTATTGTCACATCTTCATGAAACTTGTTCAGAACATTTTTTCTAATGATATCTTGGACGAGTTCAAAAATGAATCAAGTTAGTTGCAAAACATGCCTGCCAGGGCACACAGCACTTTTCCTTATATGGCTATTGTAAAACCTTGTTAACACTCTAGAAGTCACATTTATTGTCACATCTTCATTAAACTTTGTCAGAATTTATTTTTTCTAATGATATCTTGGACAAGTTTGGGAAAGGTTCTGTTAGGTTGAAAAACATGGCTGCCAGGGTGCAAGGTTTTTTTCCTTTAATGGCTATACATGTAGTAAAACCTTATTAACAATCTAGAAGTCACATTTGTTGTCCAATCTTGAGAACATTGGGTCTAATGACAGCTCGGTTGAGTTTGAAAATGTAAATGGTTCATTGAAAAATATGGCCAATAGGGGACGGACATTTTCCTTATATGGCTATAGTAAAACCTTGTTAACACTCTAAATGAAAGGTAGTCAAAACGCCTTTACACTTGTTCTAATGACTTCTTAGTCAAGTTGAACAACTCTTCTGGTTTGTAGAGAAACATGCAGGGTTTTCATTAGGATTCTTTGTAGCAAGCTTTTGAGTTATTTGAGGAGGCCAACCTGCTAGGCCCCCCCCCCCCCCCCCCCCCCCCGGAATTTTTTTGAACTAAAGGTGCCAAATCGTGGCTTCTGAGCGATTTTGGGCACATATTTTACATGATTTTCCTCAGTTAAAATAGAGGATATTAATGTGAATTGTTAAGTCCTCCGGTTACATAAACTCTCAGGGGTGTCAATTGTCCCAAATTTGAAAACCTGAAAATAAAATCTGGGTGCCGATAGGGCCCACGGTGGGTTCAGGATACACCCTGGACAGGGGTCCAAGGGGCCAGAGGCCCCCTGAAGCACCTGCAATTGAGCTTATTTGAAACAAAGAAATCGCTTCTCCTGAGCTTTAAATCACCTGTATTTTTAAGAGATTCAAAACAGAAACAAATACTTTGGCTAGCAAATATCACAATCTATTTCTGTAAATTTTCATGTAGATGCATGGGTCTGAGGTGGAATGTCCCCGTCAGGGGCGAAGGGCCCGGGCCCTAGCTTAATGTATAATTTCTGTGCAGTACATAACATGTATTTTTTACAGTATTAATGAAAATCTGAATTAAACAAACACTGGAAATTTTAACATTTTAATAAGTTGTTACTTCCAATAATGACAATGACCTTTTAAAATATATAACTAAACCAATTTAAATGACTAGTCCACAAGTAGTTATTGCAAATAAGAAGAAACAGTACAAACTGTAAACATCTTTATCACCTGTCAAACAATAACATTCAATATAATTAACCTCTACTTAACACGATCCCATTTTACCAAGAGTATGTGACTAACAATTCAAATAATATTACCAAAGGAGTAAGTTACCTTAAGAAAAATAAAGTCTGATAAACATCACAATAATTAAAACAATAATACTGAAGCACTTTATGAGCAAATACCTGAACATGTATAAGTAATACTGTGTTAAGAGTACACAATCACTGTCTTTTTCTGAAAAAAATGATTATTCAGTTTATAAAGATTGTGTGCCTGTTGACATGAGAATAATTGTTTTTATTTGATTAACTTAGGCATTTTTTTGGGAAAAAAATCAGGCATAGGTTGCCCCAGATGATGCAATCTTAGGATTTAAATATTTTGCTGAGGAAGCTTCTTTGGGTCATTTTTTTCAAATACAAATTTGGACATAGCTTAACATAGCTTAACATTGCAGTGCCAACTCAATATATTTAGCATTTAAGGCAACCAAGTCCGACCTTAATCCTGAAAAAATCAGGAGAGTTTGGGGCTCGAGAGTTTCATTTATCCCAATGAAAGACTCACCCTCCTGTAAAATGTTGTAACAAATAAATCCACTTACCTCTCGGAGGATCAAAACTCCGCGGAGAAACCAAACAGCAACGAAATCTGTCGAAAATCGAATAAAAAACGAAATGTAAGTGTAGCAGGAAAGTGCATTTATCCGGAGGTGCCGGTAAATGATAAACGTTAACAAAACTGGAACAAGATAACTTCAATGCGAACTATCGTTGTTACTCGAAACACAAACGAAAAAGTCGTTTTTTTTTCTTTTTTTGACATATCCAATTGTTGACTTTGTCACAGTTTTTGACCTTGAATCAAAGTCGTACAGTCTCGTTACCCGCTCTGCGATTGGACAATTATATCGATACAACCAATCAGAAAGCAGTTAACATATATCGGTTAAGGTTGTTTACTTCCGTTTCAGACAGTTAGTATATTTACGAATACTAAATATCTCGTCATCGTCGTGAAAATTTGCCGATGTTTTTTTTTTAAATTTTCTTTCCGAATTTGAGCCGGCCTGAATAACATTTGAGGCGGTCAAATCGGCCGCCGGCCGCCTCCTAATGAAAACCCTGAACATGGCCGTATGGCAGGGCAGTTTTCCTTATATGGCTTTAGGGAAAACTTGTAGACATGATATTAGCCACTTTTATTTGCCAATCTTCATGAAACTTTGTCAGAATTTTTTTTCCTTATAAAATTGGATTTGAACTGGGTCATTTGAGCTCAAAAAACAGGTCAATAGGTCAAATAAACAAAAACAACTTAATACTCTAGAAGTATGAGACATTTTTGGTCCAATCTTCATTAATCAGCTGGCACTCTCTCAGAAAAGTCTAAATCCTGTGGGTCCTAGGTGAGCACCTTAGGGCCCTTGGTCCTCTTGTTTCATTTTCAAAAGAATTTCAGCAATAAAAAGGGAGTCTGTTAACTATCACTCTTCTCTGATACAAGAACAGTTTAAATATTTATCTCTTGATTACTAAGGCTCAGAGAGATGCTTCAGCATGTAAGAGACAACATTTTATGTCCTACTTGAATATACTAAGAAGGATGGTCCCATATAAATTATTTTGGGCGCAGAATTTAACTAATTATTTGCAGATTTTAAGACCAGCACTATCAATGTCTTTTTTCACCATTTTGGGAATGGGGCCGGATGCCTTTGAATTGCGAAAATTTGCGGTGTTTTTACTAAAATTGGTATTAAAATTGGGAAATAAGTGTTGCTGTTTTGCTAAAAAATGCTTTAAATTGGGAATACAAGTGTTTTCAGTGTTATTTTTTCTAAGGTTGAACTTATATGGCTGGATGGGAGATGAAAAAAATGTTGAAATCCTAAAAAAAATAATATTTTTTTGATACCTTCAATTGGCAATTTTTAGCACCCATTTGGGAAAAATATATACTTTTTTTCCATTGGGAATGGGGCCGAATACCAGACCTGATTTTTAACAAAAAAAACACTGACTATACCAATTGATCTCAGGGTTAACGACTTAATGGTTCAGAGTACTAAGCCTTTTTGTTTTGTTAAATGTAAGCATGGGTAATTTGTAACAACTTACTTGTGACTTGTTAGCATGCTATAATGATTGGATAACCTCAAATATAATAAATTGTGAAAGTTTCAGGAATAAACTATATGCAATCCTTTTCATCCTTTTCCATCAATTGTATTTGCTTTGCTAAAGAGAAAGCCAGAACTCTTAATAGTTGTACTGTTGTTTTTTTTTATATTTAATTCCCTGATTTACAATTGAATTCTTAAAAACAATACATTTTTTATCTTGTTACGCAAGGATTATAAATCTAAAGAATGTTAATATTATATGTTATTTATGTCTTTACACACCTGGAGCTCATGTGAAAAGTGTGATTAAAAAAGTGAATTGAAATTAAAAATATAATTGTGACAGAAAAGGTGTACAATTGTTCTCTAGTCTGTAACAACAATTATGAAGCAGATATATTGATCTACATGACTTTGTAAACACAATTGTGCGGCAGCCTATTTCAGCCTCTTATATAATGGGTATAGTGAAAATTCCCCTAGATCTACTAGCCTTATTCAAATAATTGTGTCATATTTGCATGAATTTAAATATATTTTCGCAATTTTCTTTTTGTAGGGTCCTCAGCATAGCTAGACATAACAATACATATGGTGGCTGACTCATCAAAATGGCCGCCGCATCAAGCGGAAGAAAACTGTCTTCCCCGTCAGGAAAAGATCTCGAATCACTTGCCATACAATTTGGACAGTCTCTGATGGAATCAGATTTAAAAGGTGTGTACCAGTCATTTTTCATTCTTAAAGTGACCTTTTCACAGATTTTGGCATGTTTTGAAGTTTGTCATTAAATGCTTTATATTGATAAATGTAAACATTTTGTCTAAAAATCTGCAACAAAAAAAACAAGAATACAATTTAAGAATTAAAAAAAAGTAACCCTCAACGGGGCTCGAACCACTGACCCCTGGAGCCTTGAAGCAAAAGTCTTCCGCTCTATCCACTAGACCATCCGCTCTTATACCATTTCCACTGTATTTTTTTACCTGATATATGCAATCCTCGCAGTATCAAAAAATACAACAACAACAACAGAATTCTCCAAATTAGTCAATTGTTTCGCGTTGCAACGCAATATAATTTTCAGGCTTTTAAATCTTCAAATGATGAACATAATGGATATTTTAGCGCATGGTAAATGTTCAGTATTACTATTTCCTCACAAATATCATAACTTCAAGAAAAATTTGCGAATCTGAAACAATTTTTAGCTCGACTATTATATATGAAATATATATAGTAGAGCTATCCTACTCACCCCGGCGTCTGCGTTAGCGTTAACGTGCAAATGTTAAAATTTTCGTACTACCCCAAATATTTTCATTGTCCTTTTCATATTTTGCATACTTGTTTACCAACATGACCCCAACCTATAAACAAGAGCAGACAACTCTATCAAGCATTTTGTCATAATTATGGCCCCTTTTCCACTTAGAATATGCAGCAAATGTTAAAGTTTTCGTACTACCCCATTTATTTTCATTGTCACTTGACATATTGCTTTTATATTTTGCATACTTGTTTACCAACATCACCCCAACCTATAACAAGAGCAGACAACTTTATCAAGCATTTTGTCATAATAATTGCCCCTTTTATACTTAGAATATGCATATTATCAATAAATCTATGTAGAAGTTTGCGTACTATACCCCAAATATTTCCTATATCCTTTGACATATTGCTTTTATATGTTGCATACTTGTTAACCAACATGACCCCAACCTATAAACAAGAGCAGACCACTGTATCAAGCATTTTGACATAATTATGGCCCCTTTTACACTAAGATAATTGAACATTTTGCTTAAATTGCCATAACTTCTTTATTTATAATCACATTTTATTATTACTTTGACAAAACAACACTTACCTGAATACCACAATGGATTCCACCAAAACAATACCCCATGCCCCTACCAGAATCCCTTCCCCCCAACCTCGTCCCCCCAATTTTTTTTTAAACATCTAATAAATAACCACACCCCACATTATACCCCCCTCTCACCCCAACCCCCCATACCCCTTCCACCCCCTACCCCCACACCCCCCCACAATTTTTTTTTTAAACATCTAATAAATTACCCCACCCCACATTATACCTCCCTCTCACCCCCCTACCCTCCTACCCCCCCCACCCCCCCCCAATTTTTTTTTTTAAACATCATCTAATAAATTACCACACCCAGCATTATACCCCCCTCTCACCCCCCCCCCCTACCCCCCCCCCCCCATATGTTTTTTTTCCTTTTTTTTTTTTTTTAGAGATCGTCTAATAAATTATTGAATATGAACAATTTCCCCATGATGGCTTACGTTATACTGTCAAGCACTCGAATAGTCGTACGCGCTGTCCTCTGACAGCTCTTGTTTTCAATTTTGTCAATTTACCAAAGCGTGAAAAGGCCCCTTTAAAGCCCCTATCAAAAAAATAAAAAAATATAAAATATGAAGAGTTTGTTTCTGATGGACATCTGACAACCAAAAGGCGAAACATTTAATCTGCAAAATAGTAATGCTTTGGTTATAACTAATCACAAAGTTTTTATACTTACAATAAAATGTAATGCCTCAGAAGTTAAATGTGTAAATATGTTGGTACCAAGTGTATAGAAAAGTACATATTCCTTTTGTGAATAGACCCAATTAATTTATTTCCCACAAAATAGTTTTAAAAGAAATAAACATGCTCTTTGACTACAGCTTATACCATTTCAGCAAGAATTGCTGCTTGCATTGAAACGTTGTTGGTGTAAATGGACTTTAACAGGATGGTTTTAGGGAAGTTTATGTAATCATTTGCTAAAATTAAGTTCATTTAGAGATGAAAATTGTTTTATAATATAATTATATACATTTACGTAAGGTATAATTAATCCTCTGTTCTCTGAGTCCACATCTACAATGATTGCACAAAGCTGCACATGTTTAAAAAGTCAATCGTTGGAACATATATTTTGGAAATTCAATCAATTCTGAGGTCCACTGTTTTTTATCCGATGGGGCCCAGTCCGTTTGGATTGGGAAAATTTGCTGCGTTTTGACTAAAATTGGGAAATTAGTGTTGTTGTTGTTTTGCTAAAAATGCCTCGAAATTGAGAATATGAGTGTGTTTAGTATTATATTTACTATGGTTGAACTAATATGGATGGGAGATGAACAAAATATTGAGATCTAAGAATTTTTTTATCGCTCAGGTGAGCTATTGTGATCACCCAGCGTCCAGCGTCCGTCCGTCCCTCTGTAAACAATTTGTAAACATCTTCTTCTACTAAACCATTGAGCCAATTTCAACTAAATTTCATGTGGAGCATCCCTAGGTCATGGGACAAAAGAATTGTTAAAAAAAATTTGATCACATAACCAAGATGGCCGCCATGACCATATATGGTAAAAACCTTAAAAAATCTTCTTGTCAGAAACCGCTCATCAGATTTTCAAAAAAATTCACAGGGATGACCTTTGAGGGCTCCCCTGAAAAAGTTGTTCAAAGAAATTCGATTCGTCAAAAAACATGGCCGCAGGAGCTCGTTGAACTTTGCATGTTTATTCGTTTTTGCCTATTTTGTGAAAACTTTCAAAAATCTTCCACATTTTTTGTCCGATCCTTTCCAAATTTGCACAGTGTCTTTATATCAATGAGGACACGAACCCTACAAAAAATGAGCATTATTGGTCCATGAAGTACAGAATTACCTCCCCTTGAATTGAGAAAATGGTGTTTAAGCAATAAAGTCCAAATTTTTCATTCAATTCTTTCCAAACTTGTAAGGATTTAGCATGGTTCAAACAAGGGAAACAACTACGGTTTATGCATGTTCTTTTTATTACAGATTTGCCTCCCTTTAATTCATTCAAAATCTCATTTTACAGCAGAGATTCCAAATCTGACCTGTAAATGAGCCCCATATTTACTGCCGGTGCTACCTTTTCCCATTTGATCATTCTTAAGTATTGGTCTTGTAATGCTGCTACTGCTACTGCTCCTGCTACTACTACTACTACTACTACTACTACTACTACTACTACTACTACTACTACTACTTCTACTACTACTACTACTACTACTACTTCTACTACTACTACTACTACTACTACTACTACTACTACTACTACTACTACTACTACTACTACTACTACTACTACTACTACTACTACTACTACTACTACTACTACTACTACTACTACTACTACCACCACCACCACCACCACCACGTCTACTATTACTACTTCTACTACTACTGCCACTACTACTACTACTTTTACCACTACTACTACTACTACTACTACACTACTACTACACTACTACTACTACTACTACTACTACTACTACTTCTACTACTACTTCTACTACTACTACTACTACTACTTCTACTACTACTACTACAACTACTACTACTACTACTACTACTACTACTACTACTACAACTACTATTACTACTACTACTACTACTACTACTACTACTACTACATGTACTACTACTACTACTACTACTACTACTACTACTACTACTACTACACCACCACCACCACCACCACCACCATTCACAGTGACAAAAAATGTATTCACACAATGGCTGCTACTACAACTTATAGCCCATATAGGGGGGCATGCATGTTTTACAAACAGCCCTTGTTTCTATGGGATTTTAACCACAACTGTTCATGTTTATCTCCGACACATATTTTTAGGTCACCTGTCATGAAGTGACACGGTGAGCTTATGTGATCGTGTGATGTCCGGCGTCCGTTGTGCGTGCCTGCGTGTGTCCGTGCGTCCGTCCGTCAACAATTTGTTTGTGTATACAGTAGAGGTCACAGTTTGCATCCAATCTTGATGAAATTTGGTCAAAATGTTTATCTTGATGAAATCCGGTTTGGGATTGTATTTGGGTCATCTGGGGTCAAAAACAAGGTCACTAGGTCAAATAATAGAACAACCTTCTGTAGACAATAGAGGTCACAGTTTTCATCCAATCTTTATGAAATTTGGTCAGAATGTTTATCTTGATGAAATCTGGGTTGGGATTTTATTTGGGTCATCTGGGGTCAAAAACTAGGTGACTAGGTCATATAATAGAAAAACCTTGTGTAGACATTAGAGATCACAGTTTTCATCCAACCTTTATGAAATTTGGTCAGAATTCTTGATGAAATCTGGGTGGGATTTTATTTGGGTCATCTGGGGTAAAAATCTAGGTCAAATAAATAGAAAAACCTTGTGTTGACAATAGAGGTCAAAGTTTTCATCCAATATTTATGAACTGTGGTCAGAATGTTTATCTTGATGAAATCTGGATTGGAATTGTATTTGGGTCATCTAGAGTCAGGAACTAGGTCACTAGGTCAAATCATAGAAAAACATTGTGTAGACAATAGAGGTCATAGTTTTCATCTAATCTTAATGAGTCAGGTGAGCGATTCAGGGCCATCATGGCCCTCTTGTTTTTTTGAAACCTTCCATTGGAAATGTTAAGTTCCCTTTTGGGAAAAAAACAGACATTTTCCATAGGAAATGGGGCCAATTACCGGACCCGATTTTGAATGAAAAAAACAACACTTATGGTGTTTATCTGAATGTTTATAAAAATGCCTTTCATTAAACTTGCTCAGAATATTTGTCCCATCAATGTCTAGGCTGAGTTCAAAATTTGGTCACGTCGGTTCAAAAACTAAATCATTAGGTGAAAGTAAAGAAAAGTGAACATTCTAAAATCCTTAATTTATTGCCTTAACTTTATGAAACTTTTTCAGAACAATGATATCTTGGCCCATTTTGAAAATGGTAACTGTCCATTAAAAAACATGGCCACCAGGGGTTGGGCTAGTTTTCCAAATCTTTAATCCTTGTAAACACTCTATAGGTCACATTTATTGCCCAATATTCAAGAACCTTGCTGAGATCATTTGTCCCAATAATATTCCTGCTTACTTTGAAATTGGGACACACATAACATAAAAATATAGGTCAAATTCGAGAAAAGGTTTGTGAAAGTTCTAAAACGTCACATTTATGGCCCAATTTTGATGAAACTTGGTCAGAACCTTTGTCCCAATTAGATCATGATCTTAAAATGGGATAACAAGGGGCTCAAAAGTCTCACTGCCAAATTATAAATAAAGCAGAGTAAACACTAAAGAAGCCACATTTATTTCCCAAATTATTTAATTATTTGGTGCTTTCCACAAGCCATTAAATGGTCCCTCGCAATGGCGCTTGAACTTCGAAATCAAAGTCAGCGGGGTGCTTGAACTTTACCGTTCAATGTATTTTTGCAGTTTCAGCAACTAGCAATTCTTAAGATCAAAGCGATAATGACTTTTTCGAAACTTTTGAAAGCCGATTATGTTCCTCTGTCAGTAACATGTATCCCTTTACCCAAATAAAGCCCGCCTAAAAGCGGAGGGTCATTGTATTGGACAATCAATATTGACCAGTGATAGCGCAAGCTTTATGAGCGACAGCAATTGTAAGCATGCAATATCTGTAGCTAAATCATGCAGACAAGTTTTGGTGTACATGTAATTGCCACAGAAATCTTGGCCAGTTAGAACAATGATGATGGCAACTGGCTGCAATCCTCGTGGAAATTGTGCCTTTCATTCATAATACTGTCAAAACATTATTTCCACTAGTAAAGCGTTTTAACAAATTTGTTTTGTTGAAATCTTTAATAAGCATTCATAAATGTGTAGACCCAATCCAGAATGTTAATGTTAACGCGATTGTACACAAAGTCATGTAATCCAAAACACACTTCCAAATGTAAATTTTGATGTTAGGTTGATCATTTGCATGGAAAGCGTGGGTGTATTGATTATTGTATAAACCCACACTCATCATATCAGGTGATGTATGCGTGTTTAGGCACTATTGCTGAAAATCATGTTATACTTAAACAAAAAAAGAAGGTATTTATGAAAAATTTTAGCACTTTTATTCTCAATATTTACTAGAGTTTGCTTTTAAAAATAGAATATAGTGGATTATCGGGTAGTGTAAAGAAACTGAAAAAGTAGTAAGTCGGATTGATAAAGATGTATTGGGGAATCGTTCGAGTCGGGATTATACTATCTATACAGAAAAGGTTTTAAACAATTAAAAACAATTTATAAATATATCTAATTTTTTATCAATGACTTTATAGTTGTTTTTTAAGACTCATAGCGCACAAAATGACGTAATTGGCCTTTAAAAATGTAAAAAAAGTATCAAGGGGACATTCCTCCCCACACCATCGGCTCTGGGGCGACTTAAAATATGAATGTGGATAGCACTGATTATTATAACTTTTTGTATATTAAGAAAATATAGCCAATTTGTAAAAACAAACTTTGAAAAAGCCTATTGAGGCGAAATATATCAGGAAAGAGTAAAACTTGTTATGAATAATTTTTTTATTCTAATGATTTGTTAACAGAGAGCCACATGTTTCGGTTTATTAACAAAATTATGGCTGCATATATGCCACAATCCTCATTCCTGGGCAGTTTTCCTTTACTGTATTTTGACGCATTTGTGATCCCATAGAAAGTTAAATAAAATTGAACAACTTTCTTTCTAAATTCAAGTTTTAAAAGCTTCATTTCCAGCCCTAATATACTGATGAGCAGCAAACAGCATAAAACCTGAACAGACTGCCAGTTTCTCGCAGGCTGTTCTGGTTTTAAGCTGTTTGCAAATAGCCATTTTCACTTTGCTTCTGAATGGCAAAAGGTTAAGCACATGGCTGCCACTGTGCCTGAATTCCCAAATCGACGATACCCATGTGCTTGAATAATTCAAGATTATTATGTGCTTTTTTAGGTCTGAAGTTATTTTGACATTAATGAAGGACACATGAAATTTAAAAAAGTACTGGCTTTGCAAAGGGATGAACCTTGCCCCTGTGCCTTTTCAAATTCCTTGGGAAAACCATGAGCATGTGTCTCTTGTCAAGATAAGCAACATTTATTTTTTCCAGCCTCCAATGGCACAGATGGAGAATATGACCTTTCTTCAGAAGATGACCATGTGTACACCAATGACGCAAGTAAGAGCAATAAACATTTCAGCAAGAATGTTAAGGCCGAAGACAACACCTTAAGCAGCAGTCTGACATCAACACACATTAATGTTGAAGGAAAGGTGTTTGTCTGCAAGGACTGTGGTTTGACGTACACAAAGGCGAGCTCGTTCAGTAACCACCGACTCGCCCACCACCCCTCCGTGTGCCCACATTGTGGCCGTCGCTTTAGTATGCCGGCCAGCCTGGAGTCACACCTGCAGCTGGTAAAAACAATTAGAGCCTTTTTCCATCTTTGTGAAAGCTGCCTTGGCTCCCTCATTTTGTGAAGAAGTCAGTTGAAAACTTTTCAAAATTGTCAAAAAATGAGTCCCGAACTGTTCAAAATGGTTAAAATAAACATGATTCTTAAATAAAATATTATAATGAAATGTTTTTAACTGACTTCTCCTCGTCAACCTAGGCAGGTGCTACCATTAGTGTTCGATAGAAACAGCCTAATTTCAGCAAAATAACAGGCTTGTAAGGCCTAACTGCAATTACAAATAGAGACCCTGCCTTAACTAAAAACCAATTACTATTATAGCAAGTTGTATACATAAGGTTTAACATACACATAAGCCGATGCATGGGTCTCCCATTTAGGAAACGGAACACCATGAAGTCTATAAGGAATAAATGGTCAGCAAATTAAGTTACCGGTAGCTACGCTACACTGGTTACAAGATATAAAGTATAAAGCAATAATTTAAATTACACATGAGACTTAATGGATAATAATAATTTGATAGTATACAGTACTGCATATTTTTAACCCTGTCCCACTCAGAAGCAAAATGAAAAAGGCTATATGCAACCAGCATAAAACCAGAACAGCAAGCAAGTAACTGGTTTCATGCTGTTTGCTGCTCATCAGTATCTAAGGGTTGGAAATGAAGCCTTTAAAATGTGAATCTATTACGAAAGGTTTTTAATTTAATAAGATTTTTTTAAGGGACTACATACGCGTAAAAGTGCGTATCTGAGTGGTCAAGGGTTGAAATACCGGTAATCATTTCTTGTACAGGTGTGTGAGCGCAAGGCTGGTACCGCTGATGACATCTTCCAGTGCCATATATGCAAGAAGAGATTGCAGACCAAGAAAATCCTCCTGAGACATCTGAGGCTTCATCAAAACTCGGGCTCGTTTTGCTGCACAATCTGCTTAAAATCCTTCAGTCTTCCGGCAAGTTTGGAGTTTCACATGAAAAGTCACGATCTTCAGAAGCCCTTTAAGTGTAAACTGTGCTTCATCACCTTTACTGAGAAGTCGACAGCAGTGCGACATCTCAAGAGGCAGCATGGGCTCACAAAAGACTTTAACCCTCTTATTGAAAACCATCTAGAACCTGAGAGCCCTATTCAGCTGGCTGCAAAAATCTCTGTTTCAAACCTGGGCCTTCTGTCGGTACATCCACAGTATACAAGTACTCCGACCGTAGAAACAGCAAAAAAATGCCACACACCTTCATTGAAATCCCTTTTAGAGCAACCATTAGCTTGTATGAAGCCATCTCCGATAAGTCTGTTGACCAAGGGAATTGAGAGTGATACAAAGGTGAAACATGAGGAAGTGTTCACGGATACAGAAAGCCTTCAGAATGGATCACACAGTGACTTCGACAGCAACAATGAGGATTCACAAGGGACAGTTAGCCTGACTGGAAGACAAACATACGTATGTAAGATCTGTGACCGAGTCTATCACCATTCAAGGTCACTGAAAAAACACATGAAGAAACATAAAACTGAGTCTGAGGTTTTTGAATGCCATATTTGCCCATATAAATGCGACTCAAAACGGGATCTCAACACGCATCTTAACATGCACTCCGGTGTGAAGGGCTTTTCTTGTCCAATGTGCAGCACGATGTGTATGCGTAAATCAAGCGTACTGCGACATATTCGACAGACCCATCACTATAGCTTCGAACAGGCTCGGGAAATCTTGAAAATGCATTTGGCAGAAATTGATTTAAGTGACCGGCTGTCGGACACCGATCGGATAGATAACTCTAACTCAAACTCTGCTACAGACACTAAATCTTTCCAAGACAGACTAGCCTCCCCTCATTTCACTTGCAACATTTGCAAGCAGATATTCCTGAAGTCGTATCAGCTTGAGGAACATCTTAAAACTGGACACGTAAGTTCGTCCAAGGACCGTAAGTTGACAGACCATGCAGAGGGTTACAAATGTCGAATCTGTCTTGCCTTCTTCTCCAGCAACTCCGACCTTCAAGACCATTTGCTAACATACCACAGTCTGAGTCCTCAGCCGTCTGATAATGACTTAAAACATGAGCTTGAACATGACAGCTCGTCCAATTCCAGTTTCACGCATCCTTCGAAACTACCAAGGGCTCGCGGCTCAAATGCCGATAACTATGACCACGAGAGCCTGTTCGACACAACTTTGAATGTTGTCATGGAAAAAGACAAGGAGGGTGTGCAGAAGGTCATACGGGTCATGCCGGAACGCGGGGCAAAACCTCCCGCCTATTTGAACATGTATGAGGTGGACAAGATAAAGTCGCCAGTGGAGATTCCCAGTAATGATTTTAAGCCTTACAAGTGTACAATGTGTGGGACAAAATTTGTGGAAAAGTCTAGCGTCAGACGGCACTTGAAGAGGACCCATCATTATTCAGCAGAACAAGCCAGGGATTATATGATTAAGAATTCATACACAAAAGAGACTCCTGTGAAAATTGTTGGAGCTCTAAGTGAAGCCACTGAACCAATGCCTGATGATCTGAATGATGACACGAATGACGGGGTTGGCGATTTGTCCGACAGAGATGAAGAAGAAGATAGAGAAGACAAACAAGTGCAGAGAGTTTTCCGATGTACGGTGTGCAGAAAGATGTTTGTTTTACGGTCCAGCGTTCGGCGACACATGCGGAGGATTCACAACTACACTGCTGAAGCTGCGAGAAACACTGTCATATTGCCTGAAGAAGGGGTGGTGTTCCACAGCAAGAACCGAAGGTCCAATGAAGATGCTAAAAATTTGTCTGTCAAAGTGCTTTTGGAGGAAAATGAAGGAATCTCGGATATCATCAGCACCAGGAGTGAGGGCAATAAAGTCAGAGTAAAGGAAGAAATATGCTGCCGCATTTGTGAAGCTAAATTCACACAGAGGTTTGGTTTGAAGAGGCATCTCATTGGGGTTCACCATCTCTCTGCAACAGAAGTGGAGGAAGTCATCGAGGCAGAGACCGAAAATCAACAAACTAAGTCAACTGAAACGTGTACCCTGTGTTTTACGGTTGTTGCGTCCCCAGAGAAGTTGAAACAACACCTAATGAAGGTGCATCGCGTATCAGACACAGTTGCAATCAGATTAATGCGAAAAGAGGCAATGTCTGACTACACTGCAGATATTGATGCAGATCCTGGTGAACCGGGGGAAATTGACAGTTATCAGTCAGAGTTTGAGGTTGAATCTTTAGAAGTAAACAAGAAACTGGAAAAAGAAGATCTTGGCATGGACATGACACCAGAAACACTGCAGCAAGAGGAAGATGAGTTGTTTGAAAACAAGGAAGCCCTGCTTGCTGATTTGGATTTTGAGGCAATTAATCCATGGGGAACAGACGACAAAGCAGAAGATGCACTGGGCATGCTGAGTGGGGATTCGTCACGAATGGATTTCAGTCTCTCTGGATCAGAGCATTTGGTTACGGAGAGTTCTGAAAAAGTACATTTTGTCCAAGATGGGGAGGAAATTTCAAAAGGTAATGGCTTGTTGGTCCCTGGGCCTTCCATTTTCATTCACAAGAAGTCGTATGACTGTCCGATCTGTGGTAAAATGATGAGCGATGCAAGTGCGCGATCGAAACACATCAGACGACATGAGGGTACGGCCGGTTTTAAGTGCGGACTTTGCGACAAAATATACCCACAATTGAGGCTCATTGAAAGCCATCTGAAAACGCACGGTGGATTTGGAGTGAAGTGTGGGATCTGTTACATATACTGCGTTGAGCGCAATGGCGGGAAACGACATCTGCAGAGGATGCATAACATGGACGTGACATCAGAGACCTGTGACCAGTACATTCAGTTGTGTACACTTGACACAGACAGCGTGCAGGAATTGAACACAAACTACACTGTAGTGGACTTGTCAAAGGCGGATGACATTGTTGAAGTGGTGCCCAATGTCTTACTGGGTCACAACGCAGACGTGGAGAAGTGGAAAGCGGGAGGTATCTTTAAGCATGATAACAAATCACAGTCAGTCGAATGCGTGGCAAATACACCTGTTGACAATGACACAAATCCATGTGAAACAGATGGAAAGTTGGTGGCTAAGACGAAAATTGATGCTGTTATAACCAATCTCCATAAAAAGCTCCTGACCAAGCTGACTGATCCAGAGAGTGACGACCTTACGGATTCAGGGACCAATGATTCCAGTCTATCAGTGTACAGCGCAATAGCCGAGATGAGCTCGCCCCTCAAACTGAAACTTACAAAGAAGATCAAGACGGAAGAAAGTGAGCGCAGCATTCAGAACCTTGCCTCAGACAGAGATGTGAACGCTCAGACATCACTGGGTGAAAATGATTCTGAAGACACTGTTGAATTTGATTTTCAGTCTAAAGTTGTAGATGGTGATACAGACTCTAAAGCTGGGAACGATGCTAGGAGCAATGACATTGCAGCTCTTGATCAAGAGATATTCAAAGCGCTGGCCCCCCACTTTGCTGCAGTCACGGTGGATGGCAATGGCTTGGATGCTTTGGGGAATGTCCTCACAGCTTTGTCGCATGACGGTACGGGGAGAACGCAGAAAAGTATGAGTAAGGCTACACCACACCTGGAGTGCTGGGAATGTTCGAAGACGTACAGGTAGGTGTGCACTGATTTAAACGTGCTTTCATGCAGCCACTATAATTATGTTGAGGGTTTATGTTGGTTTTGGTAGATTGTGCATTTTCATTCACAAGTGATCACTAAACTTTAAATATTCTTAAGTGGCAAAGCCACGAGTTAAAATATGTATTTTCTTTGAAAAAAAAATCAATATGTCATATTACAATGTATGTAATACTATTATATAAAAGTTAGGGATGCAAGGGTTAACTTACAGAAACAATTAGTTAACCGGTAACATGTTTTGGAAAAGGTTTACCTGATATTTTTTAGATAATCTTTTTTTTTTTCATGGAATTCATTGTACATTTCAGTACCTGTGTGGTTAATAACTGGGGTAACATTTTGTTTATTGGAACTATTGTTTTGTTTTACTAAAGAAAATTTAACTTGGGATTTGCTGGGAGTGGGGGCTAGGGGCCTAATAGTGTATACACAATTGACAAAAAGATCTAACACGCGATAAAAATTAGTTTAGACATTGGGCGGCTTATTTTGATCTTTTGTAAACCAATATCTAACATTTATAAGTTAATAACTTGTGAAAATGGTTCAAGTAACAGTTGTATCAAGATAAGCATTTGTTCATTTGGTTGTTAAAATCGTGACCAGTTAATGTTGTATTTGTTTTATCAGAATTTAATATTATTTGCAATTCACTTCATAAACAATGCTTAACAAACTTGACCTTCTTTAAGTCGAATTGAAAGAAAAAAAATCTCTTTTTAACCAGGTTTTCCGAAGGAAAAAACTGGTTATTAGATTGGCGAATGCGGGCGGGCTGGCTGGCGGGCTGGCTGGCTGGCGGGCTGGCGGAATAAGCTTGTCCGGGCCATAACTATGTCGTTCATTGTCAGATTTTAAAATCATTTGGCACATTTGTTCACCATCATTGGACGGTGTGTCGCGCGAAATAATTACGTCGATATCTCCAAGGTCAAGGTCACACTTTGAGTTCAAAGGTCAAAAATGGCCATAAATGAGCTTGTCCGAGCCATAACTATGTCGTTCATCGTCAGATTTTAAAATCATTTGGCACATTTGTTCACCATCATTGGACGGTGTGTCGCGCGAAATAATTACGTCGATATCTCCAAGGTCAAGGTCACACTTTGAGTTCAAAGGTCAAAAATGGCCATAAATGAGCTTGTCCTGGCCATAACTATGTCATTCATTGTGAGATTTTAAAATCATTTGGCACATTTGTTCACCATCATGGGACGGTGTGTCCCACGAAAGAATCACGTCAATATCTCCAATGTCAAGGTCGCCACGACTAAAAATAGATTTAAAAAAAAAAAAAAAACTTACAAAGGGGGTTAATTTTTTTTGGTTATTTCAAAAGTTTAGTTTGAGTTTTCTCCCTTTATCAGATTTTTTTTTCACAATGAAAACCTGGTTTTGTGACAATTTTGTCCCTTGTTATTAAGTGAATTTGAGCTTAGGAAATGAAAAGGGCGTGAACAAAGAAACACAAGATTGTTGTGAGCGATACGAAGCAAGCGTAACATAAGCAATCAAAGCGAAAACAAAATATGTCAATACGAAAATGAACATGCAGGAAAATAAATACAAAATCAAACTTACATTTACAAAATTATTAAAATTGCGAAATAAGCCAGACATTTAATTCTGAAATCGAAAATATCTGTACAGTCGAATTCGCCAGCATGTATATCATGCATGTACTATGTGAATCTAAATTTAGTTTTTACGGATCATTAACCAGGTTTTCCGAAGGAAAAAAATGGTTATTAGATTGGCGAATGCGGGCGGGCTGGCTGGCGGGCTGGCTGGCTGGCTGGCGGGCTGGCGGAATAAGCTTGTCCGGGCCATAACTATGTCGTTCATTGTCAGATTTTAAAATCATTTGGCACATTTGTTCACCATCATTGGACGGTGTGTCGCGCGAAATAATTACGTCGATATCTCCAAGGTCAAGGTCACACTTTGAGTTCAAAGGTCAAAAATGGCCATAAATGAGCTTGTCCGAGCCATACGTCGATATCTCCAAGGTCAAGGTCACACTTTGAGTTCAAAGGTCAAAAATGGCCATAAATGAGCTTGTCCTGGCCATAACTATGTCATTCATTGTGAGATTTTAAAATCATTTGGCACATTTGTTCACCATCATGGGACGGTGTGTCCCACGAAAGAATCACGTCAATATCTCCAATGTCAAGGTCGCCACGACTAAAAATAGATTTAAAAAAAAAAAAACTTACAAAGGGGGTTAATTTTTTTTGGTCATTTC